>NC_045958.1:79205175-79350175 GCF_010909765.2 Amblyraja radiata
ATAAAGAAGGCATATCAGCGACTCTACTTCTGAGAAGATTACAGTGATTCGATATGTCTCCTGAACTTCTACAGGTGCACAGTAGAGAGCATACTGACTGGTTGCATCGTGGTCTGGTTTGGCAACTTGAACGTTCAGGAGCGGAAAAGACTGCAAAAGGTTGTGACCACTGCCCAGTCCATCACCGCTTTGACCTCCCCACATCGAAGGGATCTATCGAAGTCGCTGCCTCAAAGGCAGCCAACATTCATCAAAAACCCACCCATCCTGGCCACAGCCTCATTCACCATTGCCATCAGGAAGAAGGTACAGGAGCCTGAAAACTGACGTCCAGGTCAGGAACAGCTTCTTCCCTACAGCCATCAGGCTATTAAACACAATAACAAATAAGCTCTGAACTACAACAGACCTTATTGTTATTGCACTTTATTTGTTATTTAATGAGTATATGTGCGTGTGCGTGTGTTGATCAAGAAGGTGAAACATTAAAAGACAAGGCTTCTGGAGAAGCGTACGGCTGCTGAAGTGAGGGACCTCTGACTATAATTTCTTGAAGGAAACCAATCTGATTTGGAGAAACAGCAGAAAAGATCTCATTGTTTGGCACAAGGAAAGGCATCATAAATTGCTCCAGCCTAAATTACACTTTGAGAGTTTGATTTTGAGGTATTAAAATTGAAAAAAATTGGACCATGAATCTAAAAATAAAGATCAGTGGTATGTGTTAGATTAATAAAGCTAATGATCATTGGTCTATAATCTGTAATATACTTGAAGGCAAAATGTCAGGACTGAAAATCCAAACATGGGAATGGTTTGCATGATTTGTGGGTTTTTGGTCCTTTTTCCTCTGTAGTTGACGTCAGACACTATTGGGAGTTTTTAACTGATTGCTTGGAAGAAGCAGCAATCACTCACTGAGTAACAAGATCATATCTAATTTAGCAGCACAGAATGAAGTACTTGATCCATTATCAAAGATAGTTCAAAGTATCAGATTAGTTCCCTGGCCTTTCCTGTAGTCTGGAAATAGTCCCCTTTAAAATATTGAAATCATTAGTTTCAAATTGCAGTTGAATTTGCTTCCAGTGCTATTTTAGGCATATTGCTCTGTTTTTGAGAACTTTTCTCATTTTTATTCTTGAGGATTATTTAAAAACTGTTCATTTTCAACTGACTTGTGCATTTTGGGTTTTTCTTGTAGGATCTAAATCCTTATAAAAAGCAAGGCCTAGCTTTTATTGCAAAGGTGGGCGAGTCTGTGAAATATGTTACTGGAAGTTACAAACTAAGAAGTCGTCCTGTGGAGTTTGCTGGCAATGGGGGATTATTTGGACATGTTTTCTCAGAAGCTGGGGACAATTGATCGAATTGCACAGAGGATAGTTAAAGAACAAACGGGTAAGATATGGTATGCTGACTTTTGAAAATGTAGTGACGGGATACACAGATTTCATTTTGGCCAATTTGTTAATAAAATTAATCATTTGGCCCACCATATCCATGTTGCCTGCTAAACATGTTTATAGTTATCCCATCCACCACATTGGATCAGTAGTTTTCTATACTGTAGTAATTCAAGTATTTGATTAGTTGCTGCTTAAATGTCATGAGAGTATCTGCTGCCTCCACGTCTTCAGGCTGCATGTTTCATACTCCAACCACACTGGAAAATTTTCCCTTGTAAGCCTTCTTTCTGTCTCTTACTTTTAAACATGCACTCTCTTTATCACCTTCAACATGAGAAAATATTTTCACTATTTACCCAATCTATTCCAGTTAACCCTATTACACCTCTATCAGATATCTCCTTAGCTGCTGCCTCACCAGGAAAAATATATCCAGTCCATCCAGCTTTTCCTTTTTAGCTGGAATATTTCACTGGTAAATCTTACTGAGTTGTTTCCAATACTCCCCGTTCCAAGTTGATGATTATCAAGGAGCATTTGCTGTTTGGAAATATGATAATGATGTGATGACTATTGGCAATCATGTTGACTTCAGAATGCCAGCAATCTTGCTGTGTCTCTTGATGCCTTAACTCTTCCAATTTGGATTGTAACAATAGGGTTGTCGGATTCTTTCCTTGTAGCAACAAAGTTCAATCTAGGATAGGCCTTCTGGTATTGAACTCGGCAGAGTTTTGAGTACAATTATAAAAATGAAGTGAGAATTCGTATCACCATGGTGGTAGGGGGTTGGGCAGTGGTGATTTTACAGTTTACATACTATTACCTATGTATTAAAACATTAATTATATAATTCTGAATTACAGTTTCTAAGTTCAGAACCCACACACGCCTCCCAACCCAAGCATACATGGGTCGTAAATCTGTCAACTTAATTAATAAGTGTTGGTGCAGGATACAACTTCATTTTAATTTGCAGCCCCTTTCCTGCTATCTGGAAGGCAGATTTCCAATCTTACTACAAGGTCTTTGACAAATATTACAGAACAAAGCGTAAATTCACAACTCAGAATTACATCAGAATTACATCTGCTTCGACTTTCTATAAACATATGAATGTCACATATCCATCGATCTAATTATTTTCCTCTCCAAGCAACTACTCCCCTTCATATACATCCTACCCCTCATCTCAATCTCATTATAATTTAACTTAGCCAAAGTTAAATTATAGTTTATTATCTCTCAGCTTTGAATTCTGTCTCAAACTCAGCATAATCCTCACAGCTCAAGAATGTGCCATAGAGAAAGAGCAGATGACCTCTGGCCTAAGAAGAGTCCCCTATTCAGCTATCCATTCTTCAACACAAAGTCGTATCAAATACAATTTCCTCCAGCGTTATAATTGCCCAAAGCAACAAACCAAACTATGCATTCAGATTCAGGTTTCTTTTTTTTTCACTTAAATTGTTATTGATTTTAAAGAGATATTTTCAAAACAGTGCAACACCATCACCATAAATAAAACAAAGTAAGAAAATCAGCAATCAAAATAAAAAAATAAGTAGATGGGGGGAAAAAAAAAAAGTAAATAAATTAAAAAACTGGAATAAGACCGTGTGGTTCACTTACCAAATTAAAAAAAAGAAAAACCATTACATTGATTAGTTATCTGGAGATAATTCAACATTCATACAAACATACCATCTAGTTCTATATAACGCAATCTTCCTATATCTAGCTCGGCATTTATCTAATTGGTGTCATGGCTCAAATAAACAGTCCATTTTTCCCATATCTTCTCAAATGAATTCTCCTTGACTCTCAAGGAATATGTCAATTTCTCCATATTAAAGATGTCTCGCACAATTTCTAACCACGGTTCCTGTTTTTGGACTTTTTTCATTAAGCCACTGCCTGGTAATGGCCTTCTTACTTGCAGCAAGCAAAACTTTAATCAAATATGTATCTTCTATTTTTACACTATCTTTAATACGCCCCAGATACATCACAGGGCAGGTATTTGGGATTTTATAACCCAAGATATTATTTACAGCTGCATTAACATTTTCCCAGTATGGCCTTATCTTTACACAGTTCCAGAAAATATGCGAGTGGTCTGCCTCCGTACTCCCACACAGCCTCCAACAGTGTTGTTGGACAGCAAGTTGTCTGCTTTTTATTTTGGGTGTTATAAAAAAAGCGAGATAGATTCTTCCAAGCAAAATTCTCTCCATACTAGTGAGCTTGTGGATGAACATTGTGTTTCACACATTTGATACCATTCTTCTTCTGTTATTTGAATCTTTAATTCTGCTTCCCATTTTGTTTTCCCAATCAGAATTCCCCAGATTCAGGTTTCTATGTTTTGATTCATCTGTTCGCCCTGTGTTGTTTCCTTGCACTTTATTTCGTTAGGAGACATGTTTCTGAAAACCTTAAGCTTTTCTTTGCAAATTACCTAGCTTATATAAAAGTCACTATCCGAGCGGTTCTATTATATAATTTTTCCTCACTTGTGCCTTTTTATTATACAAATCTGGAGAAAGATAAGAGTTGAGAAATGTGCCATGTGGCAAACTAAAATAATTTTGGCAAAAATCTAATTGGCTACAATTAAGTCTGTAGACAGGAAATTTGCATGCCACACGACTTCTGCGCTGCCGAGCTAGGCCTCTAATGCTGTCCAACAGAGCTATAGTTCAGTATATACCCAACAACAGATGTGCTGTAGGAAGCATTTTATTGGGATGCATCACAGCATCGTTTGGGAATAGCTCTATCCAAGACCGCAGGAAATTGCAGATAATGGTGGACGCAGCCCAGGCCATCACACAAACCAACCTCCTGTTCATTGACTCCATCTGCACTTAACTCTGTCTCGGCAACGCCACCAGCATAATTAAGGACGAGTCTCACCCCAGACGCTCCATCAGGCAAGAGGTACAGAAGTGTGAAAATGCATGCATCCAGATTCAGGGTATGCTTCTTCCCAGATGTTATCAGGCAACTGAACTATCCTATCAAGTACTAGAGTGGTTCTGAGCTACCATGTACCATATTGCAGACATCAGACTATTTTTATTCTGACTTTACTGGACTTCATCTTGCTCTAAATGTTCCCTTTATCCTGTATCTGGCTCTATTGTAATCATGTATAGTCTTTCTGCTGACTGGCTAGCATGCAACAAAAAGCTTTTTGCTGTACCTCAGTACACATGACAGTAAACTAGACTGGTTTCATTGCAAATGGTCAGCTGCCTTGAGATGGCAGCAAATCTGTCCCATCCTTATTGGGAAGTGAGATAGCAGCACCAAAATATCTCTTTGAAGCAGAGATTACAGTGGAAACCTCAGCCGGATAGGAACTGAGCATACTCAATTATAGAGAATGGATCCATAATTATGCTTTTATTTTCCCCTTGGTTTGGATAAATGGAGTTGAAAGAACTGTTACATTTGAAATGAGCCAGATTGATCATGGAGATTTGTGCAGATAGGAAGAATGTTGCCCAAGGAGGGGGGAAATTGAGGTGTGGCAGGACTGCACATCCATGGCGAATCGGAGGTAGAAAAAAGGGTGAATGTACCATACTTCTATTTGAGTGTGTAATATTTTCAATGTGCTTGCAATTTCTAAAGCAACATTTTTCTTATTTAATTTTTTCTTTGTGTTCAGAATATTTGGTGGAACTTCGAGAATATGGACCCATTTACTTCTCCTGGTCGGAAGTAGAAG
The DNA here is from genome assembly GCF_010909765.2 of Amblyraja radiata. NCBI lineage: Eukaryota > Metazoa > Chordata > Chondrichthyes > Rajiformes > Rajidae > Amblyraja > Amblyraja radiata. Next base: position 79,210,324 of record NC_045958.1, read on the forward strand.
AACAACTAAATAAGCCCCTCGATGGTGCATCAAATTGCATTGGTAGCTGCTGTGTAGCCCTGGAAGAATTGTCAGAGGGCATGTTTGAAGACATTCTTCCTGTGCTTCGAGAATATGTCCTCTACATAGAATCAATGAAAGTAAGAGATTCCTTCTTATTAATAATTATAAATCCATACCACTAATAAACCTTTCGTTTTCATCATGTTCCCAATGTGCATAAATTTTGTACGATGGTAGAGTTATTTCTCAAATGGAGTGGATAGTGATTGTGGAAGTTCCTTTGGTCAGTCGATGGCCAAATCCAAATCTTTTTCCATGTATAATTATTTCACTTGGTATTCTCTTTTAAATTCTTCACATTTTTGGAGTATCAAGTTTTAGACATTTTTGAGAAAATTCTTGGAATCTTAAGTTTAAATTTGTGGTGACTTTGTGATTTGCATGCAAATGACAGTAATTCAACAACTATCAACTTTTAAAAGCAAAGTGCTGGAGTAACTCAACAGGTCAGGCAGCAGCCCTGGAGAGCATGGGTTGGTGATGCTTTGGTTTGGGACCCTTATCAATGTGTTGGCTAAGAGTTTTATCAAGATGTGAAACAGTGAGAGCAGGCTGTTTGGTGCCTTGAACCTGCTATACAATTGATTGCAGTCTTTCTCAGCACCATTTTAATCCCAGTTCATCCTATAGCCATTAATTTATTTTTCTTCTAATATTTGAATATCTAAATGACTAAACCTTCACACTTCAGAAGAATTCAAAATATTTTTGACTGAGAATAAATTATCTAGTTTTCTGAATCTCTTAAATGACTTTTTTGAGGCTGTGACCCCATGGTGTCTACACTATTTGGCTGGGAAAACCGTTTAGTTGGCATCTAACCCGCCGAGCACTTTAGGAGTTGTTTGCATGTTTTGTTAGGACAATTTTCATTATCCTTAACTTTAGAGAATGGAGGCCAAATCTACTTGCGTTCTCCTTGTACATAAAAGCCACCATCCCAGGAACCAATCTAATGAATAAGAGCTGTCCATCTGCAATAGCAAAGTACAGTAAAACTCCAATAATCTTACTCTTTGTATTTTGATGTTAGCATATGATTTTCTAGATCGTTGGATGTTGTTCTTATTAATGCCTCAATACAAATTTTTTGATTCACTTTTTCAAAATGTATTGAATCTTCCAAAGATTCCAATGCATGTTAAGGAGAGTGAAAAACAGAACCCAGTGAGTTTAAATGGAGTGTGTTGAACTGAACCTGGTATGCCAGATGCTGAAGCAATCAGACGCCATATTATGGAGTTTTACTATAGTGATGAGTCTTAAAATCATACATAATATTCTAGACGTGGAGCAAGCCGAATGCTGTCGTACAGCAGAGAAATGCAAAAAGCCTTAAAGTTTGCTGTGGAAAAATGTACATACTGTATGACGTGATATGTATTTCACTTGAAAAATGCTTTCTCATATGGTTGTCATTGTCTTTTGAATCCACGTTTTCAGTGTTTGCCTTGGCAGCTGTTTATTTTTCCCCTTGAGGCCCATTTAGAAATTGAAGTGCAGTTTGTTGAATAATGTTTTTCACATTACTGATCCTGAGATTTAAAGTTGCTTAATTTGTGTGTGCCAGGATTGCTTTAAAACGAAAAGCAATCAAACTAATCGTTGGTTTCTCTCTGGTAATGCAAGTTTGGAAGATTAGTGCAGTTGACATTTGAATTACGGATAACATTGTGTTCAAGTCTTGTTCATTTTTATTCAGAATGTGCTAAGAAAAAGGGATCAAGTACAAGCAGAGTACGAGGCCAAACTGGAAAGTGCTGCCTACAAGAAAGAAGAAAAGCAAGGCGTGAGTGTCACTTAAATGAAATTACAATGCAAATGGTCCTTTCAGCCCTTTGCAGTAGATATTTAATTCAATTTATACATTCTAATGTTCTTAGTTTTAATACCTAGTTTACAAATGAAAAGCAGTTTCCCATGAGCAGAAATTACAAGAGCAAGACATCTTAATGCTGCTAGACATGAATTTGGGGTTTAGGGTTAATTTGGTCAAATGTCCTTTAGAGGTTGATGTTTCTTGGCATAAGACATGACAAGAGTTTGGATTTGTGTGTCCAGGTTTCCTCAACATTTACGAAGGCTCATGTAACTCTATATAATGGCAGTTTCTCTTGCACAGTTTTCAAAAAATGAAGGTAGTGTCTTTGATTGATAATACTTTTGAAGGAATCGCCATCTGATCACCACCATACTAGGCACCCAAGGATGTAATTTTAATAGTTTGATTGAAAAATTTATCCGGTTTTAAAGTTGATTTAAAAAAAAATAATTTTGATTCCCAGATGCAATATGTGGAATTTCATCTAGGTTTCAGTGTCTAACCCCCTCCTCCACACTGCTTCCTCTCCCAGTTTGACCTGGTCACCCCTATTGAAATCTCCAAACTCATCAGCTCTTCCAAACCCACTACCTGCTGCCTCGACCCTCTCCCCACTCCCCTGCTGAAGTCCTGCCTCCCCGTTCTCTGCCCCTACATCACTAATCTCTTCAACTCCTCATTGTCCTAAGGAATTGTCCCCTCCGCTTTCAGAACTGCTGCTGTCACACCAATCTTACAGAAACCTGGTCGTGATCCCTCCTCTCTCATTAACTACCGCCCAATCTCAAACCTCCCCTTTCTTTCAAAAACCCTGGAGCGTATCGTTGCGTCGCAACTTCATTCCCACCTCCTTGCGTATAACCTACTTGAACCCCTCCAATCTGGCTTTCGCCCCCTCCATAGCACAGAAACTGCTCTCCTCAAAGTCCTCAACGACCTCCTCACCTCTGCTGACACTGGTTCCCTCAACATCCTCATCCTCCTCGACCTGAGCGCAGCCTTCGATACAGTGAACCATAACATTCTGCTCACCAGACTCAAAGACCTCGGCATTGAAGGCTCTGCACTCAGCTGGCTCCGTTCATACCTTTCCAACAGATCCCACTTCATCTCTCTCCACAACCACACCTCTGCTACAGCCACACACTCAAGGCGTTCCCCAAGGCTCCGTACTCGGCCCCCTCTTCATCATCTACATCCTCCCCCTTGGTCAGATACTCCGCCACTTCAACCTGGACTTCCACTGTTACGCCGATGACACCCAGATCTACCTCGGCACCAAATCCCCCCACAACCCCCCCCCCCCACCCTCTCCCATATCAACTCCTGTTTGTCAGCTATAAAAACCTGGATGCAACATAACTTCCTCAAACTCAACAGCAATAAGACAGAATTCCTCCTCATAGGCTCCAAAGCCACACTCAGCAAAATCAATAACCCCACTCTCACCATCGACGGCACCACTGTCTCCCCATCTCCCCAGGCCCGCAACCTTGGCGTGATCTTTGATTCCACCCTCTCCCTTGAGCCTCCCATCCACCATGTCATTAAAACCTCCTTCTTTCATCTCCGCAACATCGCCAAACTCAGACCCTCTCTCACACCTCCTGCTGCTGAAAGACTCATCCATGCCTTCATCTCCTCCCGACTGGACTATTGCAACTCACTTCTCCTTGGCATCAGCTCCACCTACATCAACCGACTCCAACTGGTCCAGAACGCAGCCGCCCGACTCATCACCCACACCAAATCCTGGCATCACATCACTCCAGTCCTCAAACAACTTCACTGGCTTCCCATCTCCCACCGGATCACCTACAAAATCCTGATCCTCACCTACAAAGCCCTCCACCATCTGGCCCCCCTATATCTCACTGACCTCCTCTCCCCCTACCAACCCTCACGGTCCCTCACATCCACATCAGCCGGTCTCCTCTCCATCCACGTCCAACCGCAGTTTTGGGGACAGAGCCTTCTCCAGGGCAGCTCCCAGGCTCTGGAACTCCCTCCCCCAACTGATCCGCAATTCCGTGTCCCTCACCATCTTCCAGTCCCGCCTCAAGACCCATCTCTTCACCTCTGCCTATCCTTAGCCCCACGTCCCCCTCCCTTTTCATCCGTGCATTAATTGCCTCATATTGTGTTTTGAATTGTATTCTGTCTTTACTTTGTTTACTAGTCATGTCTCTACTATTTATTTCATTCCCCTTGTTTTTCCTCTACCTGCTAAATTTTTGTACGGTGTCCTTGAGACTCTTGAAAGGCGCCCATAAATAAAATGTATTATTATTATTATTATTATCATTATTATTAACGTAGTTAGTTCTTCAATCCAGCCCTGTTTTCATGGAAAGGAAAATGCTGAATTTCAGAAATAGACACACAAAGCTAGAATAACTCAGCGAGCCAGGCAGCATTTCTGGAGAAAATGGATAGTTGACAATTCTGGTTGGTATCCTTCTTCAGACTGATTGTAGTAGGGAGAGCAAGCGAAAGAAAAACTGGAATGCAAAGAGGCAGGACAGCAGGCCGGCAACAGATGCCGTCGGGCAAGGGGATTCCCTGATAGGCAAATGGTTGGATAGAAACAGGTGTGAGCCCAAGAGGAATACATAGTTGTAAACTGTGAAGCTAACTAACAGGCTTTTAGTTGGGTGGTGGAGGGAGTGAAGAGAACAGGTGCAAGGTCAGCCATGGTCAGGGGAAGGGGTAAATTAAGTGGGACAGGAAAATGTTGGGAGGGGGAAAGGGAGATGTTTGTAGAAGTTGCCTAAAATTGGGGAATTCACTGTTAATACCATTGGGCTGTAAGCTACCCAGGCAAAATATGCGGTGCTGTTCCTTCAGTTTTGCAATGTAGGAGGCCCAGGACGGAAAGGTCAGTATGGGAAGCGGTTAAAATGGTTAACAATTGTGAGATCCAGTAGGCTTTGGCGGGCTGAGCGCTGATGTTCAGCGACATGGTCGCCGAGTCCATGCTTGTCTCGTTGCCCACATTTGGAACACCGGATGGTGTAGATGAGGTTAGAGGTGATGGAAATGTCAGTGGATGATGTGTTGAATGTGGAGGTTGGTGGGGTGAATCGTGGGGACCAAGGGAACTCCTTGTTCCATCTGAAGGGAAAGGGATTGAGAGCAGAGCTCTGGGACACAGAAGAGATGCAGGTGACTGATGCATCTATCCCTCATCTAGAAAGGGGAAACTGCATTTACTATAAAATGAGGACATCTCTGATCTGATGCCACATCTTGAGAGCAGATGCGGCGGAGACGGAGGAATTGAGTGTAGTGGATAGTATCTTTGTAAGAGGCAGGGTGGGAGGATGTGTGGTCAAGATAACTGGGAGTCGATAGGTTTGTAGTCGACGTCGCTTGGTAATCCTCGACTTCCTCGTCCACAGACCACAGTCTGTTCGTATTGGTGGAAATGTGTCAGCCTCAATAACAATCAGCACGGGAGCACCTCAAGGCTGCGTGCTCAGCCCCCTGCTGTACTCACTCTATACCCATGACTGCGTAGCGAACCACAGTGCGAACTCCATCATCAAGTTCGCTGACGACACCACTATTGTGGGGCGTATCACTGATGGGGATGAGTCAGAGTACAGAAGAGAGATCGAGCAACTGTCCATATGGTGCCAGCGCAATAACCTGGCCCTCAACACCAGCAAAACCAAGGAACTGATTGTGGACTTTGGAAGGAGTAGGAGGGGGACCCACAGCCCCATTTATATCAACGGGTCGATGGTTGAAAGGGTCAAGAGCTTCAAATTCCTGGGCGTGCACATCTCTGAAGATCTTTCCTGGTCCGAGAACACTAATGCAATCATCAAAAAAGCACATCAGCGCCTCTACTTCCTGAGAAGATTACGGAGAGTCGGATTGTCAAGGAAGACTCTCTCTAATTTCTACAGGTGCACAGTCGAGAGCATGCTGACCGGTTGCATCGTGGCTTGGTTCGGCAATTTGAGCGCCCTGGAAAGGAAAAGACTACAAAAAGTAGTAAACACTGCCCAGTCCATCATCGGCTCTGACCTTCCTTCCATCGAGGGGATCTATCGCAGTCGCTGCCTCAAAAAGGCTGGCAGTATCATGAAAGACCCACACCATCCTGGCCACACACTCATCTCCCTGCTACCTTCAGGTAGAAGGTACAGGAGCCTGAAGACTGCAACAACCAGGTTCAGGAATAGTTACTTCCCCTCAGCCATCAGGCTATTAAACCTGGCTCGGACAAAACTCTGATTATTACCAACCACTTTCTGTTATTTGCACTATCAGTTTATTTATTCATGTGTGTATATATTTATATCATGGTATATGGACACATTTATCTGTTTTGTAGTAAATGCCTACTATTTTCTTGCTTTGCTTAAGCAAAGCAAGAATTTCATTGTCCTATACAGGGACACATGACAATAACTAACTTGAACTTGAACTTGAACTTGGTAGTCTGTCCGCTGTGATGGAGATAGCTGACTTTCAGAGAATGTTTGCTATTAATAAGTTGCTGTGTTTTCCTTGAACAGTGGTATTGTGGAACTGACTGGTACTAGGTCTGGAGCTTGTATAATCACCCTAACCTCCTGACAAACCAAGGAAATATGAAATAAGTGCAAAAATAAGTTTGAATAAAACCTTATTTGGGAGTGGGGAATAAATAATTTTTATGTGTTCATCATGCCCGGCTAAATGAGTAACTTATTCAGTAAAATTTTATTCACTGAATAAAAATTTTCAAATTGCCAGCCTGGAAGAATTGCACAGTCTCAAAGATCCATACATTAAGCCCATTTTGTAATCCATCTGTTGAATTCTTGGACTTTTGTTCAAGAAGGAAAGTTGCTCAGCTCGAATACTTTTAGCTTAGTGGCGCAGCAGTTAGTTGCCTCACAGCTTCAGTGACCCGGGTTCAATCCTGACCACCTGTGTTGTGTGAAGCTTGTAGTTTTTGAGTATGGTTCTCCTCTGTTTCTGCCCCATTGCCCCAGGTGTTCTGACCTCCTCGAACAGCACATCTTGGGGTGCTCGAGGAGAGGGAGGCAGAAATTTAGAAGAAAGTCCATGTCTTGGAAACCAGACAGCTGGTGACATGACCAATGATGGAAAAACACAAAATTGGAAAATGCAACAAGCTGTGGAAAATGCTTTGAAATTCTCTTCCCTAAAAAGCAGGCTCGATCGCCAGTTGACGAAGTAGAAATAATTGCAGTATTGAATGAGCTAAAATTTCCACCGACGTGTATCTCAGCCTTTAACTTATTGTGTTATAGTATTTTGCTGGCCATTTGTTTTGACTAAGGTGTTTGTGCATGGATTTACTGTTTCTTGGCACCGATGGTGTTGTGAGGAAATCCTTATTAATAGGAAGCAGCAGTTACAAGTTTCAAATGAAGCCAAGAAATTCTGGTAATAAAAACCTTCACTGGTGTTCTCAATTGCTAAAAGGCATCAACCAATGTGGTCTCACAGTGATGATAGTGAAATGAAAGCCTTTACAAAATACAATACAATACAATACAATACAATTTATTGTCATTTGAGCCTCAGTGAGGCTCAAACGAAATTCTGTTTCCACAGCCATATAAACAAAGAAAATTCCTAGACATACACACAATTTAGTTCACACAAACATCCATCACAGTGGACCCACTGTGATGGAAGGCAAAGTCTTTTCTCTCCCCTGTTCTCCATGACTTTCCCGATGTCCAAGCCCCAGGCGGGCGATGATAAGTCCCACGGCCATTTTAGGCCGTGCCGGGCGATTTACGGCCCCGCTCCCGGTCTAGAAGTCTCGAAGTTGGAGCCCCCGGCAGGCGCTGGAATGTCCCACGGCCATGAAGCCGTGCCGGGTGATGTATGACCCCGCTCCAGGTCGTTCCAACCCCGCGACACGGGCTGGTGAAGTCGCGTTGCGGGAGCTCCGGGAAGCGGTCTCTCTCTCCCCCCGGACCAGCGAGCTCCCGATGTCCCAGTCCACCGGACCTGCGGCTGCGTTGCTGGAGCCTCCGAGCCCCAGGAGTCGAGTCGCAGCAGCGAGTCACCACCGCTCCCCACGCTCCGAGGCCGGCCAGCCCCACGATGGTGAGTAGTCCGCAGCTCCGCAGTCTCCCGAGCCCCCGGGTCGTTCAGGTTGGAGGCCGCTCCACGGTGCTAGGCCCCAACGACAACGGAGACCCGACAGGGAAAAGGTCGGGTCTCCCGGACAGGGAAGAGATTTTAAACAGTTTCCCCCTCCCCCCCGCCCCCCACATATACACATTTAAAACCAGTATTAAAAAACACCAACACTACATTTAACTAGACAAAAAATAAAAAAAAATAAAATAAAAAGACAGACAGGCTGTAGGGGCCGCTGCAACGGGTGAGTCGCGCCGCCAAAAGATTCATTTCTTGTGATCTGGAAGATGCTGACATTTTTTTTTTTTGTGCCCACACTGGAGAGGGGAGGGAAAGCTCCAGCTGAGCCACCCAAGGGTTTGTGTAGAGGTAGATTTTTCTGAAGCCTGTGCTTGTTTAACATAACCATACAGTGTATTGGCTCTATCAGGAACGCAAGTGTTCAACCACTGCATTGAAACATTTGGTGTTCTGCCCTGCCTTGGGCTTCACAATGTCCCAATATGCTGGGATAGTCTTCGCAGTCAATTTTTCAAACGTGGGTTGGAAACAAGATTAAAATTTAGCTCATTCAGTAGAAAATCATCAATGGTGCATCAGGCAAGCCATGCTGGGAAGGAGTATCATTAAAAATCGAAGGCAACATTTGTAAAGAGCATTTCTTAAGCTGGTTTACTTACTCTTCCCAGTGAAATTCCAGCTGAATTCATGGATGCCCTCCATAAATTTTGTTGTATTATATCCTGGGTGTTTTATTGATTCATTTAATATAACCAATAAATTTATTGGATAAATTGAGAACTGCAGATGCTGTATTCTCAAGCAAAACATAGTGATTCTTGGAATCTTAAGTTTCAATTTATGATGACTTAAATTTGCATGTAACTGGCAATAATTCAATAACAATCAACTTTTTTTTTAAACTCAGTGGGTTAGGCAGCATCTCTGGAGGACATGGATAGGTGGTGATTTGGGTTGGGGACCTTCTTATTGGTTGTACTAAATGAACCAATAAATCGCGTCCAAAAGGTGCCAATGCGAAATGTTGCTTGTCCTTGTCCTCCGGAGGATCTGCTGACCCACTGAGTTAGTACTAACTGTATTTTTAGTCAATTGAAATTAGTGGGGAAAAATGATAGCGTGTTAAATGGATCAGTGTATTAAATATTGGCTCAGTCCTGCAATGTAAACTAGAAGAATGATTGTCTAGCAATTGCAAACTGTCTGCTATTTAAGTAACGCAACAGCTGTTATGTTTGTTAAGGCGGTGGTGCTTGTTTCATTGGTGTTAATTATATTGATTGGGTCTATTCAGGTCCTATGTTAATGCAAAATGCAATTTTTAAAACTTTTTTAACCTTCATTTCTAAGGGCATCAATATAATGTTTAATGATATTTTATTATTGTCCCCTTGTTACCCTCACCGCCCCTCTTAAAACTTGAAGTGTTAACAATGTTGATGACGTGCATTTTTTTAAGGGTTGTTGCGGGTTTTTTTCAACCCCCTACGACCCCACAAGCCTGAGCTCTAGGCCTCTGCAACTTCTCACAAAGCAGAGTGGATGGCTGGTGTCCTGCCTTCAGTCTGCCTTGTAGGTTGTTTTAATATCTTGTGCTATCAAAGGTCTTTCAACTATTTCTGAAACTCTCCAGAGACATTTCAAAACAATTGAAATTGATTTAAATGTAAAATCAATTTCCAGATTGAAATGTCGATATTAATATTAAATAAGATAAAGCAACTGTTTTTCCACCTGGCCAGCAACCCTCGTTGAAATGAAAGGTGCCATGAAAACCTTCACTCGAATAAATGCAGTTGTATGGCCCCTCGGCACAGTTTTAACTCCAGTGTGTTTGTGATTGTGAATGCCACTGAATCTTTGGCAAAATTAGTTTCTGCGCAGCAATCTATGCATGACTATTACAGTTAATTGGTACTGCCAGGCGTACTGTATCACCTTGGTGGGGGGGATTGGGAGACAAATTGAATATTTCTCTCTTCTATTATAAAGACACCAACAGATGTTGAAAAGTGTCAGGATCGAGTGGAATGTTTTAATGCTGATCTAAAGGCAGACTGGGATCGGTGGCAGTTCAACAAGAGGCAGGATTTCCGGCACCTGTTAATGGGAATGGCAGACAAAAACATCCAGTATTATGAGAAGGTAAGAGCATGTGCATGTGTGGCTTAACTACCTCCATCATTCATTTATCCACCTTTCCTAATGTCTGTGGCTTGGCGAGTAGTCTTGTCTCTTTGTGCACGACAATACTAATAAACCAAACCAAGTTATCCTCCTGTGAAGTCTCTTGTAAAAACCTGTTTGTCAGTGGTGCTTGCATACATTGTTTTGGGAAGTAACTGATCTATGTCCTAGGCTGATACAAATTCAGAATTGATGGCTTTGTGTTCATACATGTGTTTGTATTCTACAGTGCCTTGCAGCATGGGAGTCCGTTATTCCTCTCCTACAAGAGAAGTCGGAAGGTAAAAGTGAGGACCACTCGTAGCTTGTCCTTCAGCATTGGTCACTGATGGTGTTCTCTCCTTCACTTTCCCAGTTCATTACTGGAATATTGCACTTTGGGGGCAGGAAAGTCGGTCGATGATTCTATATGTAGCTCTACATCGATGCCATGTTGTAGAAGGACTCAAAACTATGGAATGTGTGATCTGTTAAGTGAAGGTTTGTTTTTGTCTGCAGTGTTATCTAACAATTCACTCGGAGTGGTCTGTTAAGTAGGGTTTGTATCCAGTACTCCAAATGGTGAGGGATATAATGGAGGCCTTTTATCAGATTAATATTGTGCTGTTTCATAAGCTGTACCTTTTTTACAAACACTTGTTAACACGTAAACATTTTGATATGTGTTTTAAAGCATTCCATTTAACCAATTGTTTGCACTTGGGTATGGGCCGGTACTTCTGTGGACATATTTGTAGAGATTTGAGTATATTTGTACATTGGAGAACTCAGAGGCTTGATGGAGGGAGATATTCAAAACCCTGAGATAAATGGAAGAAAATCTGAGATACTTGAGATTTAGTTCTTTTGTATTCAATTATCACTACAAGAGTAGTCAACACTTAAGTTTGTAAAATATCATTATTGCCTTGTGCATGTTGGGCAGGTCAAGGCAGCAGGATGCTAATCCTGAAATTCCATCATGATGCAGTGCATGTGAATCATTTTTGAGGCTATTAATTGAATCTTGATAGCATTCCACTTTAGTATTAGGGTAAACTTATCACACCCTTCACAGGCTATTTGTTGGGTATGATATCCTCTATCCATTTTGTATAATTTTTTAATCCCTGATTTTGTCGTGCTTTATTTTCACACTCTCACACATGTTTGTTTCCAGATCACCCTAATTAATTGACATTTTTACTGTTCAACTATGCCCCATCTTTTCAGGACTAGGGAATATCAAAAAAGGCTCTCGCTTATAGTTGCCCACCCCACTCTGATTAGACTTGCTTGTATGTAATTTGAGTGTCCTATTACAGATGTTTAAAGGCAATGAAGTACTCCTAGCTGTCGGATATGCCAGGGAGTGAACAACTGAATTAATTGTAGATATACATAAGTGCCTTTGTTGCATGAAATATTTTGTATTGGCTATTTGGAGTTTGTATGTCTGAATAGTAAGCGACCTTGTGTACTTTGTTGCCATGGCTTTCATGTACTAAACTCTAAAAGTGAGGGGAAAATTAGCCAAGCTGCATGATCTTCATTTTACTTTCTTTCCTTCTGTAATGGAATCGCTGCTCTTGATTATTTTCTTCCTTTTTCTCTCGGCAGTGTATTGAAAATTTGAAAATGCCATTTGAAAATGCTATTGTATGTTATCACTAGTTATGTTTATAACAACATCCTGGTGGGTTTAATACATTGTTTAGTGCTCACTCATTCTCGTAGCCTATGTTAGAGATTTGATTTCTGACTTAATCTGCAATTGGGTCAACAGCAAAATACATGTGGAACTGCTATGGAAATCTGGTTCACAATTAAAGAAACTAAGGTTTTCATTTTTGTATTTCTACCCAGGTTAGTTTTCCAAAATGTTTCTGTAGTGTGGATACATTTGCCTATCCACCCACACTGGCTAAACTCTTTATTCTGATCAGTTTATATTAAATTGAAAGCCAAAGTTACTGGGTGCTACTGTTTATGAGGAGGACGTGTCGTATTGGGATTTGACTGAAATTTACTGATATTCTTGATCTATGTTCCCTGTTTTAAAATTGTCTTGTTCAAAACAATACCTTTAATGTTCATGCACAAATTTAGTCCCCATTTAGTGTTAAAGATGTGGCAGAAAGAAAAAAAGCCTCTATTTAAATAATCATAAACTAAGGTTTCAGGAAAGGAAGATTATGCTTTTCAGTGAGATGAATAATGGCAGAATGTGCTTGGTGGTTGCTCTTGTGGCACACCAGTGCGATGCTTCAGCATGCACTAATCTGACAACGATTTTAATATTTCTAGTGAGCTTGTAATTGGAACACTTGGCAATGCTGTGATTTATTGCTATTATGCAATGATTTGCTTAAGTGCCAAAACTTTATTCCTTTTTCAGAAATATATTAATGTTTTGTATAATGTTATGAAGAAACAAGTGAATGATTAGGTCAAATAATTGGATTTGTAGCAAGTTAGTAGTGGAGCAAATAAACCATTGAAAGCAACTTGAAAATCATGCCCATGGCATAGGTGCTGCTGATAAATAGCATTGTATGCTGTGTTCTGGATTACTTATTGGTTTTGTCCAATGCTAACTTCTAATGTTAATTTTAGTGTTTAATCTGTAATGGTCTACACTACACGTTGAAAGTGATTATAGAGATGCACATAATCCAGGGCCTTATTCCAATGTAAAAATTAGTTTGGGCTTAATGCAATTGGCACATCAAATACAACATGATAAACAATTACTTTAAAGTGTTGCAAGCATTTCATTTGTCTAAAATAACAATGAAATAAACTAATCAAATGCTAGTATCTATTTATCATTGACTTATTAAAGTTAATTTGATGACCCCCCTTAAGGAGTCATCAAATTAGTTTAGTTAGTTAAAATGTAACACTATTCAAGGATTAAAATTGTGGATCATTACGGTTTTACAATGAGGTATTTGTTCCCTGAAGTAAGACGTTTTGTTCATGTCTACATCAAAACTGCGATGGAATTTGGGGTAATTAAAGTCATTGGAATCCTCAATTGATGCTCGAGGTTAAGTGGTTTTGTTTACTGTGAATCGTGAAGCATTAAACTATTGAAAATAAATCATGAAGGAGCAAATAGATAGCAAAATGAGTGTGGACTATTTGATTTGTTGCATCTTTCCACTGCAAAGGTTTGGTGCTATTGCCAACATTTATAATAATCTTGATTTGTACCTGTGGATTTTTTGAACACTATTGAATAAAATCTTGGGTCAATTATTTGCCTACAAATGGTGCGTTATTGTTATGCAGGATTGAGTAAATTTCCATCCGCAAATTAAGACGGTCACTTCACATGTTATTTAGCTTTACGAGGAAGGAAATGGCAAGCATTCCAAAAATAGCCTTTCCCAGAGCTGGGACTGCTGCATTCACTAAGTGAACAGCATTTCCGAAATAATATGCAATTTATAGCGTAACATTTATTTTTGGATGGTTAGGTTGTGTGTCTATTTTGCAAACAGTATAAACAGTGAACCATAAGTTGATCTCTTGTTGGCAGGCACAATCATGTGGTAACATAGAAACATAGAACATAGGTGCAGGAGGAGGCCATTCGGCCCTTCGAGCCAGCACCGCCATTCATTGTGATCATAGCTGATTGTCCCCTATCAATAACCCGTGCTTGCCTTCTCCCCATATCCTTTGACTCCACTAGCCCATAGAGCTAGTCTCTGGTAATGTTTAGCACTATCCACTAAATACTGCTTTTATGATGAAGTTATATTATCCCATGTCAATAAAGGATTGTGATGACTGATGGTACCGAATGTATATAGAAAAGGTGCAGTAACACTGAGCTAGTAATGTTATTTGAAAGCTTGTGGAATTACAAACACATTTTCAGTAAGACCCAGCCACATCTCCCCAGCCTACAATGATTTCCCTTTTTTTTGGCTCAGTGGCTGTCTTGTGTAATGTGCTTTTCCTAAATTCTGGTGTATATAAATTCCAATAACACTTTTGATTACTGGAACCAAGCCCTCTTTAAACTTGGGAGTTCATTGTAGTTGAATATTTTGCTTGCTCACTGTGAATGAGGAAGTTGAGTAGCTAGTAGAATGGATTTGAAACTATTTTGATAAAAGGCACAAAAGTATGTAACATTTTGAGGAACTGAATATAGTAGACTGATACTGGAGTTTGTCTTTATCTGTAGTCTAGTGCAAAGGATCTGACTGTCCCAATTGGTGTTTCAAGCAGAATTTTTATCAGAATTAACATTGCATCTTTCCATTTAGTGCAGGTAGTTTGCTACCATAGTTCAATAAAGCTGGTTAAATTAATGTTTTTGGGTAGATTTTGTTTTAAGATATCTCGAATAGCTCACTTCATTCACAAATGGGGTGGACTTTGGTCTTACACGTTGTCAAGCAGAAGGAAAGACTTGTTTCTATGGTAGCTTTCCAACTGTGACCGAAAGACCTATGCAGGTAATGGAATGCTTCTGCAGTATGGAAAATATTGCTACAAACAATGCTATTGAACAGGGCATCTACTTTTAGTAAATTTCATTGTGAAATATGTTCCCCTTGGCCAGAAAACTAAAGATCATTTCCAGTGCTACCTTGAAGTAAAAGAGCCAGGATGTGAATTTGACATTGAAATTGTAAAGTGAATTGTAAGGTGGTATATTGGCCTAGCAAAGTGGTGCCCATCTTTGGATTGCTTCACTTGTTCTCATTTGCAAAATGTGCACTACTGCTTTTAGGAGGTTGAGGTGGCCCTTGAGACTGCTAACTGACGTGTGATAGGGGTAACTAGTGTGCTTTAAAAAAACATTTTTTTTGTGCTCCTCTTCCAACTTCCTACGGTTGGTAAACATTAGGCTAGATTACATTTTTTATTATTAATCATGTCTCGTGAATGGTGCCTGATTCTGCATATGTGTTGTCAGCTAAAGAATAATTGTGGAATTCTGTAACATCCTTATGTGGAACTGGATGTCAATGACCATCCTGACTTTATAATCCCAGTATAATGAAAAGTAACGGTATATGACACATTTATTAGGGGACAAACCTAATAGGGCAGATAATGGAAGCCAGTGAATACATTACTATTTGCGAGAAACATTTAAGTATCAATACAGTTAATGCACAAGATAATGGTCATGGTTTGAAGGTTATAGCATGCAGAAAGGGCTGGAATTTTCAGGAATTGGAGAGTAGGATTACATTGGTAATTTTCGAGATGACAACTGGTAGGGTGCCTCGACTATGTGCTGTGCTATCTGCAATTTGCATTAAAAACAGCAGTGTAAACTTAATATCAAGACAACTGAGAAAATGGAAGGTAGCGAGCTATCAAAATAGTGGAAGATGAATGTAACATTAGGAAATTCACTTTGGTAGGAAGAATAGAGAAACAGAATATAAGTTGGTATACAGGTACAGTGCCCTCCATAATGTTTGGCCTTTATTAAAATCTGACAATGTGCACTTTAACCACGTGATTGAAAAAACATTTTTCCCTATTACAAATCTCAAATTGTGGAGTACAGAGGCAAATAAACAAATGATGATGGGTCTTTGTCAGAAATATGGAGGGCACTGTATAAGCAACTAATTGGGAAAATGGAATGTTGACTATTCCCAGGGACATGAAATACAAGGGGGTTTTGCTACAACTATAATAGGGCTTTTAGGTCTGCTTATTTAAGATGTACAGAAAATAATCAATTTTTGGTTGTTTATAAAAATCCTGATATTTTATCACCTGGTTAATGCTAAATTCCTTATCTGTGGGCTTTCTATCAGCATATCAACAAGGTAGATACAAAATGCTGGAGTAACTCGGCAGGACAGGCAGTATCTCTGGAGAGAAGGAATGGGTGACGTTTCGGGTCGAGACCCTTCTCCAGGATGAAGAAGGGTCTCGACCTGAAACGTCACCCATTCCTTCATTCCAGAGATGCTGCCTGTCCCGCTGAGTGACTCCAGCATTTTATGTCTACCTTCGATTTAAAACGGCGTCTACAGTTATTTTTACTCAGCATATCAACATGGTTGGATGGAAACGTGGGCCAGGTGTGGAATTATAGGCAATAGGTGCAGGAGTAGGCCATTCAGCCCTTCGGTCCAGCACCGCCATTCAATGTGATCATGGCTGATCATTCCCATTCAGTACCACGTTCCTGCCTTTTCCCCTGACTCTGCTATGTTTAAGAGCCCTATCCAGCTCTCTCTTGAAAGTATCCAGAGAACCTGCCTCCACTCTGAGGCAGAGAATTCCTCGCACTCACAACTCTCTGTGAGGAAAAAGTGTTTCCTCGTCTCCGTTCTAAATGGCTTACCCCTTATTCTTAAACTGTGGCCCCTTGGTCTGGACTCCCACAACATCGGGAACATGTTTCCTGCCTCCAGCGTGTCCAAACCCTTAACAATCTTAGTTGAGATTAGGAAAACTGGATGGCTGAAGCTCCCTGTCTTCTGTTTCCTGTGCTCCCATTTGGACTCACCGGAGCTCCGTTTCTCACTCATTGGAAATGTATTGAGCAATCCTTGTTTTAAAAAAAAAAAAGTGAAATATAAAGGAATAACATCCAATTGTCTACAATTGTGCTAGTCTGGTACCACTCGTGTCTCCGGGATGCCTGATTGCTAGAATTTAGCTGTATTTGGTCTGGAAGTGATGCATTGATAATTTTTGATAAATAATAACTAACCTTGACAAGTGCTCAAGTAACTCAGCATCAGGCAGAATCCCTGAAGAACATGGATAGATGATATCTTCAGATTAGGGACCTTTCTTCTGACTACATTTGTTTCTACAAGTAACTAATCATTGTAAATATAGAAAATTCTGAAGTGGCAATTGTGTAGATACTAGAGTAGTCTAGAATAATGAGCATTGGCCACTTAAATGAGCTGAAATTTCTTCAGTCTTGGGAATTCATGACCTCTTTAGAAGTTTGTGGATGTTGGGTCATAAAACCTATGAGGATTCAAACTAGACCATGGGATTCGGTCAGAAAAGTGAAGTTTATTTTTGTCTGTAGGTGGTGCAGTGAAAGTTCTCTAGATGAGAGGGTTATTTTTATGAGGGAGGATTAAGCAAAAGTGCCTGTACTCGCCTGAAGTTAGATAAGTGGGAAAATAAGAGAAAAGGTTCATTAAGTAAAGTTCAAGATGCAGCTCCATAGAACTTTGGTTAGGCTGCATTTGGAGATTTGTATACAGTTCTGGTTGCCCTATTTTAGGAAAGATGTGAAGGTTTTGAAGTGAGTGCAGTGGAAATTTACCAGAATGTTGCCTGGATTAGAGGTTTTTGGCTACAAGGAGAGGTTGGATTGACTTGGAATGTTTTCACTGGAAAGTCGATGGTTGAGGGGAGACTTCATAGAAAAGCATAAATGGGGTAGATGGTCAGAACCTTTTTCCCATGGTGGAAATATCCAACACAAGTGGGGCATAGCTATAAGGTGAGATGGGGGCTTTTTCAAAGGAGATATGCAGGGCAAGTTGTTTTTAAGAGTATTGGGCACCTTCTTCTGTATCTTGCGTTTGAGGCAGCAGAAGTTTGCAGCACCTGAAACGCGTTGCCAGGGATGGTAGTGAAGGCAGATAATACAGTGGCATTTTAGAGGCCTTTAAATGGGCACATGGAAATATAGGGAAAAGAGTGGGGTGCATTATGTGCAGGCAGATGAAGACAGTTTAACTTGATATGTTCGGCACAACATTGTGGGCCAAAGAGCTAATTCCTGTGGTTCTAAAGCCAAAGATTTGATCTACCAAGAACCTTTTTTTATCAATCAAAAATATTTATTAAAATATTAAAATATATACAGTACAATAAAAAACAAAGCAGAACCCACCACCATAATACACAACAAACAATAAACTATTATACAACTATCTTGTACTCCTTGTCAAGGATGCATTCAACCCCCAGCGGTCCTGGAAATCCCTCGATGCGCCTGGGGACAGTGCGTTGTCCCTCACTAACACCACCCGGGCACGGACATAACCCCGGAACCAAGAACCTCTTGGGTGGTACAGCAGGGTGGGGTTTTTCCTTTTTTTTGCTTGTTTGTGTTGCTTATGAGTTGGCACTGGCTGACTGCTATCTTTTCACGTGTGTTATTAATTCATACTCAGTCTGGCTGCTCACAGCATAAGGCAACAGTATATTAGACAAAAGGAAAAACCAAAATAATGTGCTTAATGGTTAAAGGAATCATTGAAAATCTGGCAAAACGTTTTCCAGAGACTAATAGAAATGCGAGTGATTTATGATCCTAAAACAGGCTTTATTTACATTGCGGAGGTAATGACTACAAAATACATTTTTTACATCTGTAAATGTCAAATGCAATAATATGCTTTTGGCACTCCTTTCTAAATGTTTCTCTTGTATGAAGGATTGGCAGTTCAGAATTGCAAAATACTGTCGCCTTTTGTAATTGATAATTTAGTTTTAATGTAAATTTGGATTCTGTACAGATCATTCACACTGTCTGGCTGCTCCAGGTGATGGTGTGTGATCATCTGCAATGAAAAGCTTTTAACACATAGAGGCTTGGCTGAATACACTCTACCTGTTTTGCATCAGAGGTCATTTGATCCTCTGCGTACATTGGTTGACAGTGGAATTTGTGTGGAAAAGTGTACTGTATAAACTTTTTCATTGTGACTAAAGTTAAACTATAGTGATCGTACAGTTTTGATATTGCATTTCTTTACCTCAATTGACTTTAAATGATTTGACTAATAAAATTTAATGTATTTAAAAGCAACATGGTATGGTTTTCTGATTTAATTCAAGATTTGAAGTGTCATGTCTTAATCACATAAAATGAGGCACTACTGGTGCGGACTCTAATTAATTGCACATCCATGACATTCGCTATCTTATTAAGGTAGGCAGCTGAAGGTTTTCTTTCAGCGTTGTGGGTCTGGAATTGTACCTCGCATAACTGGTCATGGGTGGTAGATTTTCTTCCTTGAAGGATATTGGATGGGTTTGTATAGCAATCCAATAGTTCTATCATTACCATTCCTGGTAAGAGCTCTTCTGATTTTTAATGGCTAGTTTTTAATTTCCTAACATGCAATAATTGTATTTGAACTTTCATCAGGTCATTAATTAATTCAGACCTCTGAATTAGTGTCCAATAATTTAACTTCTCTGTTGCTATCCCTGTTGCCAAATATTGCAGATGTATCATTCTCCACATGCAATGTTGTCCTGTTCCAAAATTAAGTAGATGAATCTTCATCGGCAATAATGCATACATTTCATTCCTGAAAATTAGTCTTAATTCCCTATAGTTCAGTCATAATTGGATTGTAAGAGATGCTAAATGGGTTATTCCTATTCTTTGTTTTATCAACATTCGACTTTAATCTTTGTGTTAATATGGAGGACTATCCAATGTGATTTAAAAGTAAATTTGGCCTGATTTGAGTTGGGAGAAGAGCTGTTTTGCCTTCCAAATTAATTAAGAGTGCCTGTTTCAAGGATGATGGAATGGGTAAATGGGTCTTACTTAAATTGAGGGGTACTTGAGGTGGGCTTTTGGCATGTCTGAATTTTTAGTCTGTGGCAGACGGTTTGTTCTGAACCTTTGCCAAAGTACCAATGAAAAAAATAAATTGTTGAAGCAACTCGGTGAGTCAAGCACCATCTAGAGGGTAATGGACAGTCGACATTTTGGGACATGATCCTTCATCTGGAGTCGACTATCTAATTACCTTCACAATGTTCCCGACCTGCTGAGTCCCTCCAGCTCTTTGTTTCTTGCAGGTGCTGGAATCTGGAGCAGTCTCTTGTCACTTAATTACTGGTAGTGTTTTGTAACCGTAGGGTACAGCAAAATGTGCAAGTAATTATAATTAAGATTTGAGATATAAGCTCACAAGGTTGAAGAACTATGCCTTTTTATTTTCCCAAATTCTGTTGATAAACCATCTCAATAACTGATGACCGTTTTCACACTCCCTTTTATCTCTGTGGAGAACACGGGAGAGAAGGAATGGATCCACGGGAGAAATCTAGCTGGGTGTAGGAGTAGGACTATAACCACTTAAGAACTATCTACCTAAGGTGCATAACAGAAGGAGATGGTATGAATATACTTGTCAAAATAGTCGAATTATGGGCTCGTGCAATCTCTTTTTAATATGGTCCCTGTATTGTGGACAGGTTGGAAACCAGTCTCAAGTGTTATTAGCAACATGGGGGATTCCTTTTGATATCATGAAGATACTGGATGTTGAAATTGGGGTTGTAATTAGAAAGAAGTGACAGTTAATGGCAGGCATTGGACAAACCAACAGTGATTCTTTAAGTAGTTTAGAACACTGTTTTAACTCCACATTAATACCATCGGACTACAGATCTGTCTTCAATATCATAATCCCATCCAAACACTTGAACCTAGGAGTCAGCACCCCCTTCCACTAGATTCTTGATTTTCTGACCTATGAACCAGAGTCTATGATAGGCCACGAAACATCCTCCACAATAATTCTCAATACTGATGCCCGGCAAGGATGCATTCTCAATCCCTTGCCATACTCATACATTCATGATGTGCAACCAAATTCTGCTCTAACTCCATGTACAAGTTTGTGCATGACACCTCTGTGGTGGGCTGGATCTCAAACTATGACATCCACTAAAGGAAGGAGATTTGGCTGAGTAAAATAGTATCAAGATGATTACCTTTTTCTCAATGTCGGCAAGATGGAGGAGCTACTTAAGGACACCAGGAAGCATGGTGAAATACATGTCCCAATCTGCACTGGTAGCCAAAGTAGAAATGGTTGAGGGCTTTTAATTCGTAGGTGTAAATATCAACACTCTTCAGGTCCAGCCACATTGCAGTTACAGCCAAAAAAGTGCACAAATGCCCCTACTTACTGAGATCAAGGGAGTTCAGCATATCTCCAACAACTGTTACCAACTTCTGCGTATGCACTGTAAGAAGCATACTATCAGGTTGCAAGACAGCGTGGTTTGGAACTACTCTGCCCAAAATTGCAGGGTTACAGCTTAGCCTAGTCCATCATTCAGACCTAACTTCTTGCCATTGGCTCCATCTCCACTCCATGCTGCTTTTGGAAAGCAGCCAACATCATTTGACTTTTTCACTCTTGTCATTCCCTCTTCTTCCCTCTCCTGTTGGGCAGAAAATACAAAAGCTTGAAAGCATGTTTCACTGAACTTGGAAACAGCTTCTTCCCCTCTGTTATCAGAGTACTTAACAGTCCTGCCTTGGGTTGGGGGGTAGTCCTGCTCTTTCAACCTACCTCTGTCTGGACGCTGAACTTTTTCTCTACCTGCAATGCTATTGTAAAACTCTATCCTGCAACCTGGTATTTTTCTCTGCACTACCTGTTGTAATTGTGTATGGCTTGATTGTATTTGGGCATGCAACCAAAGCTCTTCACTGTACCAACTCTGGATTTTACATCAATCTTCTGGAGTATCTTGATGGTTCAGATAATCTGCGTTCTACAATGCTGCAAATAAAGCAGAATTTGTGATGTTTACATCAACAGATGAATGAACAATACCAATTTAAAAACATTTTTTCGTTGTGCACAATCCTTCATCATGTAGCAACAGATTTATTTTGTTTTTGCCCTCTTCACCGCTCTTCTCTGTTCCAAATACAAACATTGAATAAAACCGATATTGTTGTATTTGGGGTGCACCAAGCATTACCCAACCCTGCCAAAAGGATTTCTACTTGCATTTAAAAAAAAGACTTATACATGGAATAAAGACAATTCAAAAAGCACTTGTAACAAGAATAATCTTGCTCTGTACCATAACTATAATTTTCCACTGCTCAAAAAAACTGAGTTGAGTTTAACTGAAGTTTCAGTTATTTTCTGACTAGCAGATTCCTAACTTCACACTAGATGTTGAACCATTCTCAAAATAGTTTTTACATTGATGTTGAATGTCACTGGCCTGTGCTTATATAATGCAATCCTATTAGAGTGCTTGGACCTTTTTAAAGTTTTATTCGTATCGCCTCGTAACAAACCCTCCAGTATGTCCCGACTCTGACTGTTACTGTGACAGTCTCCCGATTAA
Source organism: Amblyraja radiata (assembly GCF_010909765.2). NCBI lineage: Eukaryota > Metazoa > Chordata > Chondrichthyes > Rajiformes > Rajidae > Amblyraja > Amblyraja radiata. Next base: position 79,232,615 of record NC_045958.1, read on the forward strand.
CTCCACTAGTTGTGCAACTCCTCCACCTCTTTCCCTCCCTCGATCATGTATGAAACATCGAAACCCCAGAATATTAAGCTGCCAGTTGTGTCCCTCTCTCAACCACGTGCCACAATGTCAAGCACTGATCCAGGCTCTAAGTTCATCTGTTTTATCGACAATGCTCCTTGCATGAAAATAAACACTTCAGCCCATCAGCGACACCATATTCCTTCAGAGAGACGCAAAATACTGGAGTAAGCCAGCGGGACACGCAGCATCTCTGGAGAGAAGTCATGGGTGGCGTATTGGGTCGAGACCCTTCTTCAGACTAGCATATTCCTTCATCTCTCTCTCTCTGCATGTGTTTCCTTTCAAACTTACTGGTCCTAAACTCTACCTTCCCACCATTCCCATCCCCCCCCCCCCCCCCCCGGGCCTCTAGTTTAGTATAGCGGACAAACCTCAGCTTGCACCACTTCCCTGGCATTTGAAGCCCTGGCTGTCGACAGTCCGGTTGACACGGCTGTTGGTAGCTCCTGAGGACAGCACTTTCCTCCGGCCGCTGCCACCGGCAGGCGCCTTTGGCCATTGTGGGGATCCCACCCTACAAACCAGCTGCAGCTTCTTCCTGTTGGCCACTCCCCTCTCTACTGCTGCCTCCTCCAGTGGCAGAGTGGACAAAGCCACGGGAGAAGATGGCAGTGGAGTCGGGAATAGACAAAGCAGTGGATGACAGAGTAGTGGCAGCTGGCGAGAGAGGGAGGGAGCCCCTCTGTGAGCGAGCACTTCCTGTCGGTGGTACGAAGAAAGTGCTCCCAGCCAGAGGCCTCAATGTGAGCCGCAACAACAGCCCTGTCAACTGGACAGTGCGGCAGCTGGTGAAGAAGGGCTTGCTGGGGCAGAGCAGCCGCATGGCACCTGACCGGCTGAGTTACTCCAGCACCATGTGTCCTTTCATGTATTAATCGGCATCTGCAGTTTTTTTTCTACAATATGCAATAATAATCTGTTACTCAGTTATAGTATTGGCAATAACAGGCATTTCTTCCCCCCCCCCCCCCATGGTTCATTACAATGAGGGTTTACTGTATTAATTTCTTCCATTATTGCATTATGCAAACAACTGGCGAAGTTATGAAAATAAATTGTGTAAATACAGTAACAAATACAATTTATTTGTACTTACATTATGGGAATGATACTTAAGCAACTAATGACAGAAGACATGCTGAAGCAAAGGCTTGGGTACCAGTCTTCTGTCAACATGTAAATCTTCAGGAAGATTGTTGAAGCAATGACTCCAGTCAACGTCAGGAAAATCTGAAGTAGGCCAAGCACTTTCCCTTGAAATGCAATTGCAGAATTTAAGTGCTGTTCTTTATCACAAGAGACTTTTATTTCTATAATAATACCTTTCATGTCCCTTTCAGAATATCCCAAGTGCATTACTGGTAACGAAGTGTCATTGTTCTGTCAAATTTATTTGGTTGATAACTTGTGTAGAATATAATCATGGCTACTTGTAATTTGTGCTATAATATATGGAATTATACACTAAACTATTTTTCTCTTGCTATTTGACTGTCAGAGTTGTTTCTGCCCCCTGTATCCAAGTTGTTGTGTTTGCCTTCCTGGGACCAATGGTCCAGGAATGTAACAATATTTTGCATATATTCCAGGTGCTCACTGGCCTTTTGTCACCCATCGCTATTGGACAGACTGACAGACGCATAGTCTCCTGTGTAGGAAAGAGCTGCAAATGCTGGTTTACGCCGAAAATGCTGGAGTAACTCAGCGGGTCAGGCAGCATCTCTGGAGAAAAGGAATAGGTTTGCGTACAAGGAATACATACTCTTCTGGCTGGAAGGACATCGACTTTTATGTTGACTCCTGGGGCTCCACGACAAAGCACATTTGTTTAAAGTGCAGTCGCTGTTTTAATTAAGTAGGAACAGCTAGTTTGTGACATCTATTCTTCCAAACAGATGTAATGATAATCAGAATGTTAAGAGATGTTGGTAGAGATTCGGACAGCAAAGAGGAATCCTCTGCTATTTTCATAGTCGTGGTATGGGATTTTCTGCAACAACTTGAGGTCTGTTTTGGTTTAATATTTCATTCTAAAGATGGAACCCGATTCAGTGCAACACTCCCTTAGTTTTATCCTGGGATGACTGCATAGATTTTGTTTTTTTGCTCAAAGCTCCAGAGTGGAGCTCACGATCTTACAATTGAAAGGCAAGTCTGACAATTGCTGCAGGTCCACCTGCAACCATCGGTACTTTTAGCTGTGCAACAGTTAGCACGTGCATTTTGTAGATGCTAGTTCCACAGTGGCACTGGCAATAGCCCGAGGACACAGATCTACCTGTATTCCATTTTGGAACATTGTCTGGGCGGGCAACAAAGCAACTTAAAGTGATAATGTACACTAATTAAAGTTAATATAAATAAAGGAAACTAACTTAGGTGCAAACTGATTGGGGGGGGGGGGGAGTTTGAGTTACTAACCATATGAAGTGTCACTTATCTGCTTTGAGATCACTGACCGTATCATTGGCATAGGAATAAGGGCAAACATCATCACTGCTCGAGCTGCAAGACATTTAAAAAAAAAAGGTAATTGTTAGGGAGTTCTTTAAATAGTGCTATTCTGCAGTTGACATTCTGTACCAATGATGATCCAATTTGATCAATTTTGCAACTGCTACCACTTCACATTTTCTTTGTTATTTGAATGCTTTCATCTGTACAACACTGTCCACAATATAGTTTTACCACATGTTTGCATTTATATGACAACTTAACATATTTGTGTTCCAAATCACTGCCAGGTATAAGGCAAAATTTGATACAGATCACAGGATGTAATTTTGAAAGAGTGATTTTTCAAGAACGGAGAAAGCTTTATGGGGGGGAATGCCAGAGACAATACCTGAAGATTGAAATTTAACTTTGGGCAGAGCAGAATAGTTTATTGTTATATATACTAGGGTGCAATGAAATTCCTTGTTCAGTGGAACAGGGATGTGATCTAATGCAAGAAGGAACTGCAGATGCTGGTTTAAACTGAAGATAGACACAAAAAGCTGGAATAACTCAGTAGGACAGGCAGCATCTCTGGAGAGAAGGGATGGGTGACGTTTCGGGTTGAGACCCTTCTTCAGACTAAGTCGCGGGGTGTTGTTATTGCCGATTGTCTACTATTGCCAGGTAAGGCATTGTCATTGTATAACCATATAACCATATAACAATTACAGCATGGAAACAGGCCATCTCGACCCTTCTAGTCCATGCCGAACACGTATTCTCCCCTAGTCCCATATACCTGCGCTCAGACCATAACCCTCCATTCCTTTCCCGTCCATATAACTATCCAATTTATTTTTAAATGATAAAAACGAACCTGCCTCCACCACCTTCCCTGGAAGCTCATTCCACACAGCTACCACTCTCTGAGTAAAGAAGTTCCCCCTCATGTTACCCCTAAACTTCTGTCCCTTAATTCTCAAGTCATGTCCCCTTGTTTGAATCTTCCCTACTCTCAGTGGGAAAAGCTTATCCACGTCAACTCTGTCTATCCCTCTCATCATTTTAAAGACCTCTATCAAGTCCCCCCTTAACCTTCTGCGCTCCAAAGAATAAAGCCCTAACTTGTTCAACCTTTCTCTGTAACTTAGTTGCTGAAACCCAGGCAACATTCTAGTAAATATCCTCTGTACTCTCTCTATTTTGTTGACAACCTTCCTATAATTAGGCGACCAAAATTGTACCCCATACTCCAGAATTGGCCTCACCGCTGCCTTGTACAATTTTAACATTACATCCCAACTTCTATACTCAATGCTCTGATTTATAAAGGCCAGCACACCAAAAGCTTTCTTTACCACCCTATCTACATGAGATTCCACTTTCAGGGAACTGTGCACAGTTATTCCCAGATCCCTCTGTTCACCTGCATTCTTCAATTCCCTACTATTTACCATGTACGTCCTATTTTGATTTGTCCTGCCAAGATGTAGCACCTCACACTTATCAGCATTAAACTCCATCTGCCATCTTTCAGTCCACTCTTCCAACTGGCATAAATCTATCTGTAGACTTTGAAAATCTACTTCATTATCCACAACCCCACCTATTTTAGTATCATCTGCATACTTACTAATCCAATTTACCACACCATCATCCAGATCATTGATGTACATGACAAACAACAGTGGACCCAACACAGATCCCTGTGGCACCCCACTAGTCACTGGCCTCCAACCTGACAAACAACCATCCACCATTACTCTCTGGCATCTCCCATTCAGCCACTGTTGAATCCATCTTGCTACTCCACCATTAATACCCAACCATTGAACCTTCTTAACCAACCTTCCATGAGGAACCTTGTCAAAGGCCTTACTGAAGTCCATATATACAACATCCACTGCTTTACCCATATCAATTTCCCGAGTAACCTCTTCAAAAAATTCAAGAAGATTAGTCAAACATGACCTTCCAGGCACAAATCCATGTTGACTGTTCCTAATCAGACCCTGTTTATCCAGATGCTTATATATATTATCTCTAAGTATCCTTTCCATTAATTTGCCCACCACTGACGTCAAACTAACTGGTCTATAATTGCTAGGTTTACTCTTAGACCCCTTTTTAAACAATGGAACAACATGCGCAGTACGCCAATCCTCCGGCACTATTCCCGTTTCTAATGACATTTGAAATATTTCTGTCATAGCCCCTGCTATTTCTACACTAACTTCCCTCAATGTCCTAGGGAATATCCTGTCCGGACCTGGAGACTTATCCACTTTTATATTTCTCAAAAGTGTCAGTACTTCCTCTTCTTTGAATCTCATAGTTTCCATAGCTACTCTACTTGTTTCCCTTACCTCACATAATTCAATATCCTTCTCCTTGGTGAATACCGAAGAAAAGAAATTGTTCAATATCTCCCCCATCTCTTTTGGCTCTGCAGATAGCTGTCCACTCTGACTCTCTAATGGACCAATTTTATCCCTCGTTATCCTTTTGCTATTAATATAGCTGTAGAAACCCTTTGGGTTTACTTTCACCTTACTTGCCAAAGCAACCTCATATCTTCTTTTAGCTTTTCTAATTTCTTTCTTAAGATTCTTTTTACATTCTTTATACTCCTCAAGCACCTCATTTACTCCATGCTGCCTATAATTATTGTAGATCTCCCTCTTTTTCCAAACCAAGTGTCCAATTTCCCTTGAAAACCATGGCTCTTTCCGATTTTTACTATTTCCTTTCAACCGAACAGGGACATAAAGATTCTGTACTCTTAAAATGTCACCTTTAAATGTACTCCATTTCTCTTCCACATCTTTCCCATAAAACAAAATGTCCCAATTTACTCCTTTTAAATCCTTTCGCATCTCCTCAAAGTTAGCCTTTCTCCAATCAAAAATCTCAACCCTAGGTCCAGTTCTGACCCCCTCCATAATTATATTGAAACTAATGGTATTGTGATCACTGGTCCCGAACTGTTCCCCAACGCATACCTCTGCCACCTGACCCGTCTCATTTCCTAACAGGAGGTCCAGCACCGCCCCTTCTCTAGTAGGTACTTCTATGTATTGCTGCAAAAAACTATCCTGCACACATTTTACAAACTCCAACCCATCCAGCCCATTTACAGAATATGTTTCCCAGTCTATGTGTGGAAAATTGAAATTTCCCACAATCACTACCTTGTGCTTACTACTAATATCTGCTATCTCCTTACATATTTGCTCTTCCAATTCTCGCTCCCCATTTGGCGGTCTATAATACACCCCTATAAGTGTTGCTACCCCTTTCCCATTTCTCAGTTCCACCCAAATAGCCTCCCTAGACGAGCCCTCTAATCTATCCTGCCAAAGCACTGCTGTAATATCTTCCCTGATAAGCAATGCAACACCTCCACCTCTTGCCCCTCCAATTCTATCACACCTGAAGCAACAAAATCCTGGAATATTTAGTTTCCAATCACAGCCCTCCTGCAACCATGTTTCACTGATCGCCACAACATCATACTTCCAGGTGTCAATCCAGGCTCTGAGTTCATCCACCTTTCTTACAATGCTCCTAGCATTAAAATATACACATTTAAGAAACCCACCCTTTCTTATTCTCTGTTTATTGTCTCTTTCTTCTCTCTCCCCTACATTTTGGGTCAGAGTGCCACCATTCTCTGCCTCCTGCCTCACACACTGACTGCTAGCTTTCCCAATTTGAGTCCCTCCCCCCAACCATACTAGTTTAAAGTCTCCCCAGTAGCCTTTGCAAATCTCCCCGCCAGGATATTGGTCCCCCTCGAGTTCAAGTGCAACCCGTCCTTTCTGTACAGGTCACACCTTCCCCAAAAGAGGTCCCAATGATCCAGAAACTTGAATCCATACCCACTGCACCAGTCCCTCATCCACTCATTTATCCTCCACCTCGCTCCATTCCTACTCTCACTGTCGCGTAGTATGTAGTTGAAACAAACAATTGCAGATGAATGCTCATCACAAAAGGACTCAAAGTGCTGGAGAAATTCAGCAGGTCAGCCAGCATCGCTGGGAAACATGGATAGGTGATGCCAGGACCCTTTTTCAGACTGATTCAGTCTGCTTGGTTACTCCAGCATTTTGTGTCGTTTCGCCTTACAGCTAGGTGATGATGCCACTTGTCTGCACCAGCGAGCCCTTCTACACTCATTCTGCACTCTTTCACGTTATCGCACCCAACAGAACGTGCTTTCTTCAGGACATGCTCGGTCACCCCCTATACTGGTACTATACTTCACTTTCGGGGCGATTTACAACTTTACCCAGGCAATTGACCTACAAACCTGCACGTCTATGGAGTGTGGAAGGAGTCCGGAGAGATCCCATGTCGCAGGATGAACGTACAGTAGGTTAACTGGCTTCGGTAAAGATTGTAAATTGTCCTAGTGTGTATGATAGTGATAGTGTAAGGGGATCGATGGTCGGCACAGACTTGGTGGCTGTAGGGCCTGTTTCCATGCTGTATCCCTAAAACTAAAACCACTCGCCATTAGAATCAAGAACAGTTTCTTCCCTGCTGTTTTCAGACTCTTGAATGGACCTGTCATATGCCACGCATGCATTTCCAATCTCCCATTCTACCTTTGCTTTTAACCCCACTTTCTCTGTAGTTGTAATACTATTTGCTGCACTTGACTTTTTTTTCATGGGATTTTTATTTGTCCTGCCTCGGCCTCTAGGAGAGTGTGACACTGGATGCAGATCAAACAAGACAGGGAACTTGTATTTTTGGTGTGGCATTTTCAGTCAAAATGGAAGTGAAACGACTGACATTTGTTGAAAAATGAAATCCCAAATTTGTGGTCAGTGCTTTGTTGCACTTTCACAAACTGCTGTTGCCAGCCATTACTGCTGTAATCATATTTGAACGATATGAATCTAAACTCTTTGGCAAGTGGCACATTATTGTTTTAGTTTAGTTCATTGTCACATGTAGTGAGGTACAGTGAAAGGCTTTTTTATGTGCTCTCCAGTCAGTGGAGAGACTATACATAATTACAATCAAACGGCCTGCAGTGATCAGATACAGGATAAAGGGAATAAACTTTAATGCAAGATAAAGTTTGATTAAATATAGTCTGAGGGATCCCTATAAGGTAGGTGGTAGGTTAGGACTGATTTCTAGTTCAGCTGCCTGATAACAGCTGGGAAAGATTAAAGTCTATCCTTTAATCTGGAGGTATGTGTTTTCACACTTCTGTACCTCTTGTCTGATGGGAGAGTGGAGAAGAGGAAGTGGCTGGGGTGAGATGTCATTGATTATGCTGGTGGTATTACCGAGGTAGTGTGAAGTGTAGATTTTCATTTATGTAAGGTTCAATTTCTGTTTCATATTACTGTACAACAATGATTGCCCACATGCTCTAGGTCTGTTATCCCACTTTCTCATCTATTCTCCACATACTAGAGGTAATTTACAGAGGCCAATTAACCTACAAACCCACATTGGATATGAGAAGAAGCCGGAGCACCCAGAGGAAACCCACACTGTCTATAGGGAGAAAATGCAAACTCAACACAGACGGCACCTATCAGGATCCAACCCAGGTCACTAGTGCTGTGAGGCAACAGCCCCATCAGCTGTGCCACGATGCTGCCCTAGTCTACAAACCCACACAGGGCAGCATCTGTGGAGAGAGAAACAGAATGAATATCTGCATATGAAGACCCTTCCTCAGGACTATACACCTAATCGGTTTTGAAGTATTGGTCACCATAGTTCTCTTTTTATTGAGATGGTTCATGCTTTAGGAGTGTTCTCTTATTATCAGATTGATTGATTGAAATCTGTGGAATTCTCTGCCACAGAATGCAGTGGAGGTCAATTGACTGGATGTTTTCAAGGGGTAGTTAGATTTAGCTCTTGGGTGTAAAGCAGGGGCCTCCAAACTTTTCAGTATATGGGCCATATATATTTGGCACATTTTTGCAGGCTATAGGAAAACATAAAGAAGTGTCAGTTTTATAAATTTAATGAGAGAGAGGGGCAGGGACAGTGAGGGGAGAGACTGAGAGAGAGGACAGAGACAGAGCAGGCAGAGAGGAACGATGGCAACCCCCCCCCCCCCCCCCCCCCCCAATTGCACCCTTTTCACGGCGGCCCCGTGATGTATCGGCTCTGACAATTCGAGGGACATATCCGGTAACAACATTAAGGGCAGCTCCGGGCCGCCGTGCTCCCCGACTCGAATCAGCTCGACGCCTGTGACGGGCATAACTGACACACGCTCCGTCCTGCGCTGAGTTTGCTACGGGCCATAATTTGGAGACCCCCTGGTGTAAAGGAATCGATGGATATGGGGGGGGAAGCAGGAACGGAGTACTGATTTTAGATGCCCAGCGCTGTACTTAAGGTACACAGTCTATGCTGATTTAAGTCTTGCAATGTTACTACTAGGTAGTAGTGAGAATTCTGTCGGCGATACCATAAGTATAGGTAATGGACAAATGAATGGGGAAAATATGCAATAGGTCGCTAATTGAGTCAATGCTTAATTACTGTTTTACGTCAGGTATCTGAATCCGGGAATTGAGGGAACTATTCAACTTTGTATTGACTCCAAATGTAGCCAATTACTATACGTGCAGGTCTGAATAAGGGTCTCGTCCCGAAACGACACCCGTTCCTTCTTTCCACAGATGTTGCCTGTCCCGCTGAGTTATTCCATAATTTTGTGTCTATCTTCAATGAATTGATGTTTAAGCAGCGCCAGGCTGTTGGTAATGATACTTACCAATGAAAAATAAGGAAGTCCACTTTACATAGGCCATGATCAGCATCCCGCTGGAAAATGACACCATCCCGATCACTATCAAGGAAGTGTCCTTCAAATATCTGGAAAGGACTTTGACTCCTAGGAAGCTGGTGAGGAAGATGGTGTATCCCGCTGCATTGCCGTAGCCAACCCAGACGGCATTCCACTTCAGCGGGGCTTTCAGCATAAACATGGGGATCACGTCCACTCCGCCCGCCACACTTAGATCATATAAAACCCCGCCTGCAAACAGCAGGACGACCGTGATGTTACTCAGTGGCGTGCAGCCGCTACGTTCATCCTGGGCGCTGGCCGTGCCTTCCGGTAGCCTTACTGTTTCACTTTGACTTCCATCCTCGGCACTGTTTTGTTGCTCGGCCTCGACCCCGGCAGCAGCTTCAGCGACGTGGTCCTGCCCGGCTTGGACCAGTAGCCTGTCGCTCTCCAGAGGTGTTCTCGCCGTTTGTTTGGGCGGCACTTTCAAGACCAGGGTGCAGTAGAGCAAGCTCAGCGCATAGAGGCAGCAGCTGGAGGCGGCCAGGACAGCCCCCTGGTAACGGGAGAGAGTGAAGTGAACGAAGATGTGTCCAGATGCGACGCTTCCAATCATGCCTGCTAAGCCGGAGGTCAGTTCGATCCTAATGAGGCGGGCCGACCTCTCTTCCACTGAGGAGGTGTCTGAGGCGAAGGCCATCACTCCAGTCCAGAAAGAGGCGAAGCCCCCGGTGAAGCCATTGAGCAGTGCAGTCGCAAACATCGCCTCCAAGGGCAACTGGAACAGGATCATCCAGAGCAGTAGAGACCTGGAGACCAGGTAGCCCAGAAGGGGCACGCAGATGGTTATCTTCCTGGATTTCTGATCTCCCAGCCTGGCCAGAGTGAAGGTGAAGACCAGAGGGGTGATTCCCAGCAGCAGGTTATTGTACAAGTAAAACCGAGAGACGCAGGCTTGCCGCTTGACCTGGCTGCCGGCCGCCGTGGCATTGCAGCGCTCCTGAGTCACCATCAGCAGCGTGGTGTCGAAGAAAGCCCCCGCGACCTGGTGGAGAGCCACGGCGATCTCCACGAAGGAGGACAGCCTTCCACACATCTCCCTTACTCTAGACACTGCACTCACGTTCCCGGGCTTCACCCCTCTCCTGTGCTTCTGACTTCACCGCCGCACGGATCCGGAAAGACAGTCAGCGCCGCCGTGGTGAAGCACTTCCCTGTCTGTCACTGGGCAGATGGCCCGAATCGGCCCACACGTCCCGAATCGGAATTCAGCCGAGCAATCCCGCAACTGCCGACCTGTCCAACCGGTTTCCAAGATACAGATGCAAAGCTGTCAGTGCTCTCCCTGCATTAGCAGACGTGGGACGCAATGTGATCACCCCATCCCAATATATCCCAAGTCTGCAATTTATCCCAGATAAAGCATAAAAAGAAGTTTAATTTGACACCTAATTCACTTTCATATCTTCAGTATTAAAAAAGTTATGGCCATTTTCATACTCGGAAATTAGCATCTTGTTCCCTATTGCTTTTCCATTAACACAAAAGCTGTGATCAAGGGCAGTCAAATGCCCATAACTTTCTTAAAAATTAAGAGAACTGAAATAAAATTTCAGTTATTATAGATTGAAGCATTCTGAAACAAATAATAAACATTGTTACTTGGATGACCTGAAATTAAAGCATAATAATTAGTTAGTTACCTAATTGTAGTTAATTACAAAACTCAATTACTAGATCTAAACATCTATCCATTTCTTAGGAAAAGATTTACATTTTTAAATAGCCTAAATGTCCAAATAACATTCACACACAAATTCGCAATATAACATGTTTTTTAAATCTCAATTTATAGGCCAAATGGAAAGAATTTAGTGTTTAATCGCTGTAAATTAATGGCCATTTAAATCATCTTGCGAGTGGGAATTTGTGGAACGCGATGGTTTGGAACGTTGCGGTTGCAGTGAATTTGAACCCCATGTCAGCATGAAAAATACTGCCGGTTCGGATGGGCTCCAAGTCACCTTCTCGCAACTTAAAATTTTGGTTAAAGACATCTTAAGAAGTACTTTTTAATGTAAAAATACACAGCGTACCTTGCCTTGTCTCCAATGTGAGATCCGTCCTGTTGTCGGCGTTCACGGCTTTAGAAGATGATTTTTAATTTACTCTAACAATTAAATTATCCAACTTAGTTTAAAAATAAGTACAGAGAACGGCAGTCGGAGCGATTTTTCTTGAGCAATTAAACAGGCTGATCAACATCGATTTAAACAGTCTGGAGAAAACGGCATTTTAAACCCGCCCCCCTCTCAAAGGCGCCAAAGTCGCGCACACGGGCAGTGACACCGCTGAAGGTAAGTTTTGCAACATACCTAATGAAAGGGCTTCAGAAACACGTGTACGTTGTCGCAATTATTATGCTTCCCATTACTCGGGAAAATACCAATTTAGGATCAATAAATTCAGTGGTTAATTCAGGTACACCGACTTTACTTAAATTGACAGAATTTGCGAAGCTAACAGAATTGGTGCATTCAAGTCAAAGTATTTTGGGGAAAGGTTATGCTAACGTGAGGTGCAGTGGGGTAGAGGTAGTTCATACAAAAAAATAAATCGTAGGAGTAGAATTAGGCCATTCAGCCTACTCGAATCTACTCCGCCAAGCAATCAATAGACAATAGGTGCAGGAGTAGGCCATTCGGCCCTTCGAGCCAGCACCGTCATTCAATGTGATCATGGCTAATCATCCCCAATCAGTACCCCGTTCCTGCCTTCTCCCCATATCCCCGACTTCGCTATCTTTAAGAGCCCTATCTAGCTCTCTCTTGAAAGTATCCAGAGAACCGGCCTCCACCGCCCTCTGAAGCAGAGAATTCCACAGACACAACTGAGAAAAAGTGTTTCCTCGTCTCCTTTCTAAATGGCTTACCCCTTATTCTTAAACTGTGGCCCCTGGTTCTGGACTCCCCCAACATCGGGAACATGTTTCCTGCCTCTAGCGTGTCTAAACCCTTAACAATCTTATATGTTTCAATGAGATTCCCTCTCATCCTTCTAAACTCCAGAGTGTTCAAGCTCAGCCGCTCCATTCTCTCAGAATTTGACAGTCCTGCCATCCCGGGAATTAACCTTGTAAACCTACGCTGCACTCCCTCAATAGCAAGAATGTCCTTCCTCAAATTAGGGGACCAAAACTGCACCCAATACTCCAGGTGTGGTCTCACTAGGGCTCTGTACAACTGCAGAAGGACCTATTTGTTCCTATAATCGACTCCTCTTGTTATAAAGGCCCACATGCCATTCGCTTTCTTCACTGCCTGCTGTACCTGCATGCTTACTTTCATAGGTACACAAAATTGCTGGGGAAACTCAGCGGGTGCAGCAGCATCTATGGAGCGAAGGAAATAGGCGACGTTTCGGGCCGAAACCCTTCTTCAGACTCTTCAGACAAATGGAAAGAATTTAGTATTTAATCGCTGTAAATTAATGGCCATTTTTGGTCTGAAGAAGGGTTTCGGCCCGAAACGTCGCCTATTTCCTTCGCTCCATAGATGCTGCTGTACCCGCTGAGTTTCCCCAGCAATTTTGTGTACCTTCGATATTCCAGCATCTGCAGTTCCCTTTTGAATGCTTACTTTCATAGACTGATGAACAAGGACACCCAGATCCCGTTGTACTTCCCCTTTTCTCAACTTGATGCCATTTAGATAGTAATCTACCTTCCTGTTTTTGATACCAAAGTGGATAACCTCACATTTATCCACATTAAACTTCATCTGCCATGCATCTGCCCACTCACCCAACCTGTCCAAGTCACCTTGCATTCTCAGAGCATCCCCCTCACAGTTCACACTGCCACCCAGCTTTGTGTCATCTGCAAATTTGCTAATGTTACTCTGAATACCTTCATCCAAATCATTGATGTATTTTGTAAATAGCTGCGGTCCCAGCACCGAGCCTTGCGGTACCCCACTAGTCACTGCCTGCCATTCTGAAAGGGACCCGTTAATCCCTACTCTTTGTTTCCTGTCTGCCAACCAATTTTCTATCCATGTCATGCTGATCCATCTTTCCCCCATTCTCCGATCTTCTCCCTGTAACCTTTGACATCCAAAGACTGTGGCAGTGAATTACACAGATTTGCCATCTCAGGCTAAAAAATTCCCACCTCATCGCCTTTCTAAAGGTACGTCCTTTTATTCTGAGGCCTAGACTCTTCCACGAGTCGGTTTGTCTGTAACATTTGCCTGCTTCAGTGATGCATTACTTCTGCTGAAGCAAACTGAACCAAGTGTTGAGTACAACTTGCTATCAATACATGTTGGGGACCAAGATCTTGCTAAGTTTGACAAAACCTAAGGAACACTTTATTTAGATTACAGTGCACAGTTCTCATTTCTATATATGTGGGGAAGATTGATTGCGGGGATGAGGTGAGATTAGGTAAACGTGGCTTAAACTGACAGAGACCCTTACAATGCCCTCCATCATGTTTTGGACAGACAGAGACCCATCATTTATTTATTTGCCTCTGTACTCCACAATTTGAGATTTGTAATAGAAAAAAATCACATGTGGTTAAAGTGCACATTGTCAGATTTAATTAAAGGCCATTCTTATACATTTTGGTTTCACCATGTAGAAATTACAGCTGTGTTTATATATAGTCCCCCCCATTTCGGGGCACCATAATGTTTGGGACACATGGCTTCACAGGCGTTTGTAATTGCTTAGGTGTGTTTAATTGCCTCCTGAATGCAGGCATAAGAGAGCTCTCAGCACCTAGTCTTTCCTCCAGTCTTTCCATCACCTTTGGACACTTTTAATGATGTTTATCAACATGAGGGCTAAGTTGTGTCAACAAAAGTCAAAGAAGCCATTATGAGACTGAGAAACAAAAATAAAACTGTTAGACATCAGCCAAACCTTATGCGTACCAACATCAACTGTGTGGAACATCATTAAGAAGAAAGAGAGCACTGGTGAGCTTACTAATCGCAAAGGGACTGGCAGGCCAAGGAAGACCAACACAGCTGATGACAGAAGAATTCTCTCTATAATAAAGAAAAATCCCCAAACACCAGTCCGAAGATCAGAAACACTCTTCAGGAGTCAGGTGTGTATTTGTCAATGACCACTGTCCGCAGAAGACTTCATGAACAGAAATACAGAGGCGACACTGCAAGATGCAAACCACTGGTTAGCCGCAAAAATAGGATGGCCGGGTTATAGTTTGCCAAGAATTACTTAAAAGATCAACCACACCTCTGGAAAAAAAAGGTCTTGTGAACAGATGAGACAAAGATTAACATATATCAGAGTGATGGCAAGAGCAAAGTTATGAAGGAGAGAAGGAACTGCCCAAGATCCAAAGCATACCACCTCATCTGTGAAACACGGTGGTGGGGTTGTTATGGCTTGGGCATGTATGCCTGATGAAGGTACTGGCTCACTTATCTTCATTGATGATACAATGATACAATACAATGATACAATTTATTTGTTGTCATTTGAACCTCATTGAGGTTCAAACGAAATTTGGTTTCTGCAGTCATACAAACCAGTAGAAGATCCAAGACACAACACAATTTACACAAACATCCATCACAGCGAATCTCCTCCTCGCTGTGATGGAAGGCAAAATCGTATCTCTCCCCTGCACTCCCCATTCTACTCCCGATGTCAGAGTCAAAGCCCCTGGTGGGCGATGGTAAATAAGTCCCGTGGCCATTTAAAGCCGCGCTGGGCGATGTAAGGCCCCGCTCCAGGTCATCCTCAACCCCGCAACTCAGGCGGGAGAAGTCGCCATTGCGGAAGCCCCGAAAAGTGGTCTCCCACCAGGGACCCGCGGGCTCCCGGTGTTGTCGTCCACCAGACCTGCAGCTGGAGCCTCCGAATCTCCGGGGTCGGGCCGCAGCGCGCCACCACAGCTCCTCCCGCTCCGAACTTGGCCAGCTCCGCGATGGTGAGTAGTCCACAGGCTCCGCGACTGGAGCCCCAGGTCGTTCCGGTTGGAGGCCGCTCCACGGTGCTAGGCCCCAACGACAACGGAGACCCGACAGAGAAAAGGGAAAAGATTTTAAAAGTTTCCCCACCCCCACCCCCCGCCCCCCACACACATACCCAGTTAAAAACCCCACTATAACTACACTCAAATGAGACAAAAAGTAAAAAAAGACAGATGGACTGCAGAGGCCGCTGCGACGTGAGTCGCACCGCCCACCCACAACTGCTGATGGTTGCAGCATAATGAATTCTGAAGTATAGACACATCCTATCTGCTCAAGTTCAAACAAATGCCTCAAAACTCATTGGCCGGCGGTTCATTCTACAGCAAGACATTGATCCCAAACATACAGCTAAAGAAACAAAGGAGTTTTTCAGAGCTAAAAAATGGTCAATTCTTGTGGCCAAGTCAATCACCCGATCTGAACCCAATTGAGCATGCCTTTTATATGCTGAAGAGAAAACTGAAGGGGACTAGCCCCCAAAACAAGCATAAGCTAAAGATGTCTGCAATACAGGCCTGGCAGAACATCACCAGAGAAGACACCCAGCAACTGGTGATGTCCATGAATCGCAGACTTCAAGCATGCAAAGGAAAATACTAAAAATACAAAAAACAAAATATTAAAGATGACTACTTTTATATACATGACATTGCTGGGTCCCAAACATTATGGTGCCCTGAAATGGGGGGACTATATATAAACACTGTTGTAATTTCTACATGGTGAAACCAAAATGTATAAACATGGCTTTTATTAAAATCTGACAATGTGCACTTTAACCACATGTGATTTTTTTTTTTAAATTACAAATCTCAAATTGTGGAGTACAGAGGCAAATAATTAAACAAGGGTCTTTGTCCCAAACATTATGGAGGGCACTGTAATATTCTGAGTGGGATGGAGAAGGTGGGTGCTGAGACATTGTTTCCTAAAGCTGGGCACATATGGGGTTAAGGGCCATGTCCAAGGGATTGATTAGTTAGGGTTGAGATAAGGAGAAAATAGTGCAGGGAATCTTTGGTGTGAAGTTCAAGCTCTAGAGAGATTTGGAAGCTAAAAGTTTGGAAAAAGTGGGGATTGAGTCTGGGACTTGGGACTGGAGGCACAGGAACAACCCTGATTGTTGAAAGAGCAGGCTTGGGAGTTGGCAGGGCTTACATTTCTTATATTCTTAAATTCTTAATAAGTAATTCTGCATAATGAAAATGAAGCTGTGGAGCATAATAATAAATTCTGTCAACAAATTGTAGCCTTTTGGTAATTAGAGGTAAATTTTATAGACAGTATTTTGAATTTCAAGAATATGATAGATACGGGGAGGTAAACATTTTTTTTTACGCTGATGGGTGACTGAGTAGCAGAGGGCCATTAACCATAGGCTATCGGAAGAACATTAAATGGGGCAATAGGAATGTTTAGACTCTACCATAACATGGAGTAGTTGCCACAGGTGGATCTTAAGGCAGAGGATGCAGCTTCATTTTAAATGCTAGAAAATAAAATGGGCGTGGATAGGATGTATAGCCCAGTCTTCCCCAAGATAGCGGAGTCTAAAATTAGAGGGTATGAGCTGGCAAAGATTTAAAAAGGACCTTGAGTGCCAGCTTTTTCACACAGGTTGATGAATTGAATTGAATTGAATTGAATGCCTTTATTGTCATTCAGACCTTACGGTCTGAACGAAATTTCGTGCCTGCAGTCATACATACATCATACAATAATAACAACAATAAACACAAATTAACACCACCACAGTGAGTCCAAGCACCTCACTGTGGTGAAGGCAAAAATCATGGGGCTGCAGTCTCTTCCTTCCTCTTCTCCCTCTGCGCTGAGGCGATTCCCCACCGGGCGATGGTACAAACAGTCCCGCGGCTCACCGAACCCCGCAACGGGCCGGCTCCAACGGACGCAGCCGCTGGCCCGCGGCTCAACCCCGGACCCAGGTCGCCGCCGCCAGAACGCCGTCCCAGCCACCGGAGCACCGTTCCAGCCCCGAGCCGGATCGCCCTCACGTGAGTGCCGTTCCTCCCTCGAGCTGGGCCACTCCGACGGGAGCGCCGTTCCTCCCTCGGGCTGGGCCACTCCGACGGGAGTGCCGTTCCACCCTCGGGCTGGGCCGCTCCGACGGGAGCACCATTCCACCCTCGGGATGGGCCGCTCCGACGGAAGTGCCGTTCCTCCCTCGGGCTGGGCCACTCCGACGGGAGTGCCGTTCCACCCTCGGGCTGGGCCGCTCCGATGGGAGTGCCGTTCCTCCCTCGGGCTGGGCCACTCCGACGGGAGTGCCGTTCCTCCCTCGGGCTGGGCCACTCCGACGGGAGTGCCGTTCCTCCCTCGGGCTGGGCCACTCCGACGGGAGTGCCGTTCCTCCCTCGGGCTGGGCCACTCTGACGGGAGTGCCGTTCCTCCCTCGGGCTGGGCCACTCCGACGGGAGTGCCGTTCCTCCCTCGGGCTGGGCCACTCCGACGGGAGTGCCGTTCCTCCCTCGGGCTGGGCCACTCCGACGGGAGTGCCGTTCCTCCCTCGGGCTGGGCCACTCCGACGGGAGTGCCGTTCCTCCCTCGGGCTGGGCCACTCCGACGGGAGTGCCACAGCCCCTCACGGGAGAGTCTCGGCCCCTCGCCAGGCCGTCCTCACGGGAGCGCAGTTCCAGCCCCGAGCTGGGCCGCCCTCACGGGAGCGAGCCCAGGGCAAGTCCTGACAGGCTGCCTCCGGAATCCCGAGGTCGCCAGCTCCGCCATTAGGCCTCAGCGCAGACGGAGGCAGAGAGGGGGGATACGACAAAAAAGTCGTATTCCCCCCAAGGGAGAGACAGCAAACCCCGTTTCAACCCCCCCCCCCCCACATAAACACAACCTAAAAACCAAAAACACAACTAGACAAAACGAAAAAAAACAACACAAAAAAGTAAAGACAAACAGACTGCAGGCGAGCCACTGCCGTTCCCAGCGCCGCCACTTCCGGATGGCTATGTGGTCTGAGCTGCCAGAGGAAATGGTAGCAGCTGGTACATTCACAACATCTGTAAAACATGCAGGTTGGTACGTTGATAGGCAAAATGTGGAGCGATATGGTCCAGGTGCGAGCAAGTAGTACTAATTTAGTAAAGCAACTTTATCGGTAAGCACCAGGTGGGCCGAAGGGCCTTTCACCATGGGTTTTGGGGCGACTTGGTGGCGTTCCAGTAGAGTTGCTGCTTTACAGCGCCAGCGACCCTGATTTGATCCTGACTATGGGTGCTGTCTGTACGGAGTTTGTATGTTTTCCCCATGACTGCGTGGGTTTTTCCGGGTGCTCTGGTTTCCTACCACTTCCAAAGGCGTACAGGTTTATTGGTTAACTGGCTTTGGTAAAACATTGTAAATTGTCCCTAGTGTGTGGTATGGTGCTAGTGTGCGGGGGATCGCTAGTCACCGTGTACTCGGTGAGCCGAAGGGCTTGTTTCAAAGCTGTATCTCTAAACTAAACAAAAGCGCCATGACTCTATAATGAATAATGGGGGAAAGGGTGTGAAAGCAGACATTGCTGCCATTGGTCTGTAAACACTTGCATAGGACGCAGCTTTGTGAAAATGTCACACAGCATTGTACTGTGTTCTTACACTTTCATAGGACACACGCTCGATCCGTAGTGAATGAGAATTACATAGTCTGCACTGTGCTGTACCATAAATACTAAGTTGAAGCATGCACACTGGTGCTATAGTCACTCAGAGAAAAGGGGTGCTACTGGAAAGCTCTGACCTTTCTGTTTATCTCAGTCCTTGACGTTTAGCAAATCTGTATAGGGTCACTGATGTTTGCCTCTCAACTTTAAGGGTATGGTCATCATAGTGATGACTATTCAAAGGCATATCCTTTGCAGTACCAGGAACAACTTACACAAAAGCTATTGTTGCCAGCTTCGTTTTACATGCATGGATTTACAGAAAAAGTAAGTGAAAGGACACTGTACATAATGTCCATTGATCAACAAGCACTTGCACAGGATTGTAGAACAAAGGCTGATAGATGATGTTGAAAAATGAATCAATCTAATTCAGTAGCTCTTAAACGTGCTTAAACCATTTTCAGGTCAGAATAGAAAATAGTTGACTAAAATAGTTACCAGGACTTTTGTGCACTAAGTGCCTTCATGGAGGTACTTGCAATGGACAGTGCTTTCAAATTGTACACAATACCCATTTAACCTTTGCACATGCAAAATTCTCACATACATAGCTTTAACCAAGAAGTCGTAATCTGGTCTATGTAATGAAACTGTCAGGGCCAGAGAATGACGTATCCATCTTTCAGCAGGAAGGTACTTTCTGTAATTTCATCATTATTAATTGTCACCGCACCCTTGCTATTGGTGTCTTCAGCACCGCACAATCATATGCCCAATTAACCCCTCATCATTAGCCCCACCCTCCCATTTCCTGGCCAGATGATCTGCCTTATGTGATATTTCAAACGCCAACCACTTTCTCCCCCACCCTGACCTTATCCAATTTGATATTTTCTTTAATTTGTTTCCACCATGATTTCTGCCTCGGAAGACCCATTACACTGTGTACAAACTCTCTGCATTCATTATGGGATAACAGAGGCCTCTCAGCAAAGCAATCCAGATAGACACAAAATTATGGGAGTAACTCAGCAGGTCAAGCTTCATCTCTGAAGAAAAGGAATACACGATGTTTCGGGTCGAGACCCTTCTTCAGTCTGAAGAAGGGTCTCGACCCGAAACATCACCTATTCCCTTTCTCCAGAGATGCTGCCTGACCCGCTAAGTTACTACAGCGTTTTAGACAATAGACAACAGGTGCAGGAGTAGGCCATTCGGCCCTTCGAGCCAGCACCGCCATTCAATGTGATCATGGCTGATCATCCCCAATCAGTACACCATTCCTGTGTTCAAAAGGGAACTGCAGATGCTGGAATATCGAAGGTACACAAAATTGCTGGGGAAACTCAGCGGGTGCAGCAGCATCTATGGAGCGAAGGAAATAGGCGACGTTTCGGGCCGAAACCCTTCTTCAGACTGATGGGGGGTGGGAGAAAGAAGGAAAAGGGGAGGAGGGGGAGGAGCCCGAGGGCGGGCGGATGGGAGGGTGGGAGGAGACAGCTAGAGGGTTAAGGAAGGGGAGGAGACAGCAAGGGCTAGCAAAATTGGGAGAATTCAATGTTAATGCCATAAGGACGCAAGGTCCCCAGACGGAATATGAGGTGCTGTTCCTCCAATTTCCGCTGTTGCTCACTCTTGCAATGGAGGAGACCCAGGACAGAGAGGTCGGACTGGGAATGGGAGGGGGAGTTGAAGTGCTGAGCCACCGGGAGCTCGGGTAGGTTTTTGCGGACTGAGCGGAGGTGTTCGGCGAAACGATCGCCCAACCTACGCTTGGTCTCCCCGATGTAAATCAGCTGACATCTAGAGCAGCGGATGCAGTAGATGAGGTTGGAGGAGATACAGGTGAACCTTTGTCGCACCTGGAACGACTGCTTGGGTCCTTGAATGGAGTCGAGGGGGGAGGTGAAGGGACAGGTGTTGCATTTCTTGCGGTTGCAACGGAAAGTGCCCGGGGAGGGAGTGGTGCGGGAGGGAAGGGAAGAATTGACGAGGGAGTTGCGGAGGGAGCGGTCTTTGCGGAAGGCAGACATGGGGGGAGATGGGAAGATGTGGCGAGTGGTGGGGTCACGTTGGAGGTGGCGGAAATGGCGGAGGATTATGTGTTGTATTTGGCGGCTAGTGGGGTGAAAGGTGAGGACCAGAGGGACTCTGCCCTTGTTGCGAGTGCGGGGATGGGGAGAGAGAGCAGTGTTACGGGGTATGGATGAGACCCTGGTGTGAGCCTCATCTATGGTGGCGGAGGGGAATCCCCGTTCCCTGAAGAACGAGGACATTTCCGATGCCCTGGTGTGGAATGTCTCATCCTGGGAACAGATGCGGCGTAGGCGGAGGAATTGGGAGTAGGGGATGGAGTCTTTACAGGGGGCAGGGTGGGAAGACGTGTAGTCCAGATAGCCATGTGAGTCAGTGGGTTTGTAATGTATGTCGGTCAGGAGTCTGTCCCCTGCGATGGAGATGGTGAGGTCAAGGAATGGTAGGGAAGTGTCGGAAATCGTCCAGGTGTATTGGAGTGCCGGATGGAAGTTGGTGGTGAAGTGGATGAAGTCAGTCAGTTGTGTGTAGGTGCAGGAGGTGGCCCCAAAGCAGTCGTGAATGTAACGGAGGTAGAGGTCGGGGATGGGGCCCTGGTACGTCTCGAACAAGGATTGTTCAACGTACCCGACAAAGAGGCAGGCGTAGCTGGGGCCCATACGTGTGCCCATAGCTACGCCTTGTGTTTGGAGGAAATGGGAGGAGTCAAATGTGAAGTTGTTGAGGGTGAGGACCAACTCCGCTAAGCGGAGGAGAGTGTCAGTGGCTGGGTATAGGTTGCTCCTCTGGTCGAGGAAGAACCGGAGGGCTCCGAGGCCATCCTGGTGGGGGATGGAGGTGTAGAGTGACCGGACATCCATGGTGAAGATGAGGGGGTGAGGGCCCAGAGAGTGGAATGCGTGGAGGCGGCGGAGAGTGTCTGAGGTGTCTAGAACATAGGTGGGGAGGGATTTGACCAAGGGGGATAGGATGGAGTCAAGGTATGTGGAGATGAGTTCGGTGGGGCACGAACACGCAGAGACAATGGGTCTGCCGGGAGAACCGGGTTTGTGGATTTTGGGGAGAAGGTAAAAACGGGCCGTGCGGGGCTGGGGAACGATGAGGTTGGAAGCTTGGTCGGGCAGGGCGTGGGAATTGATGAAGTCGGTGATGGTGCTAGAAATGGTGGCCTGGTGCTCGTCAGTGGGGTCATGGTCCAAGGGTAAGTAGGAGGAGGTGTCCGAGAGTTGGCGCGTGGCCTCAGCTTTATAGCGATCGACGCGCCAGACTACCACGGCACCTCCCTTGTCGGCTGGTTTGATGACCCAATCTGGGTTTTTGCGGAGTGATTCAATGGCAGTGCGTTCAGAGGGGGAAAGATTAGAGTGAGACAGGGGAGTGGAGAAGTTGAGGCGGTTGACGTCGCGGCGGCAGTTCTGGATAAAGAGTTCCAGAGCAGAGTACACCATTCCTGCCTTCTCCCCATATCCCAACTCCACTATCTTTAAGAGCCCTATCCAGCTCTCTCTTGAAAGTATCCAGAGAATTTATGTCTGTCTTTAGTGTAAACCAGCATCTACATCTCCTTCCGACACAAAGCAATCCAGATACTTGGTCGGGCCACAATTTGGGAACTCCCAATCTGATTCAATAAGGGAAGAGGTTGATGGAGCCAATTGTCTAATCCAGGAGTGGGGAATCTTTTCATGTTGGAAATCTGAGGAAGGACATTATTGCCATAGAGGGAGTGCAGAGAAGGTTCACCAGACTGATTCCTGGGATGTCAGGACTGTCTTATGAAGAAAGACTGGATAGACTTGGTTTATACTCTCTAGAATTTAGGAGATTGAGAGGGGATCTTATAGAAACTTATAAAATTCTTAAGGGGTTGGACAGGCTAGATGCAGGAAGATTGCTCCCGATGTTGGGGAAGTCCAGGACAAGGGGTCACAGCTTAAGGATAAGGGGGAAATCCTTTAAAACCGAGATGAGAAGAACTTTTTTCACACAGAGAGTGGTGAATCTCTGGAACTCTCTGCCACAGAGGGTAGTCGAGGCCAGTTCATTGGCTATATTTAAGAGGGAGTTAGATGTGGCCCTTGTGGCTAAGGGGATCAGAGGTTATGGAGAGAAGGCAGGTACGGGATACTGAGTTGGATGATCAGCCATGATCATATTGAATGGCGGTGCAGGCTCGAAGGGCCGAATGGCCTACTCCTGCACCTAATTTCTATGTTTCTATGGAATGCCGCATTAACTTAGCTGTAATCTAATAAGGCCGCATCCAAGAAACTTCAATTAGATATACTTCAAAATGTACATTATTTAGTTAAAATAGCCCTCATGACTTACTAATGTTTTAATTGTGGCCATCAGTCGGGGAGGATTATTGATTGAATCTTTTACTCTTTGGTATTTTAAATACGTTCATTTTAAAATTAAAATAAAATAATAAATAACAAAAACATATTATTAAAAATAAAAGGTAGACAAAAATGCTGGAGAAACTCAGCGGGTGAGGCAGCATCTATGGAATGAAGGAAATAGGCGACGTTACGGGTTGAGACCTTTCTTCAGCATCCATAGATGCTGCCTCACCCGCTGAGTTTCTCCAGCATTTTTGTCTACCTTCGATTTTCCAGCATCTGCAGTTCCTTCTTAAATAAAAATAAAAGGATTTGGTCTACAAAATTTGGATTCATTCAATAGGCCGCACTTAATGGCCTAGAAGGCCGCAGGTTCTCCACCTCTGGTCTAATCCTATTGCTACTTCCTTAAAATGGACATAATTAGAATGATTCTTAAAATGTGACAGGATCACTGGATGTCTGGACAGGAAATGGAAAAGATGAAATCAATTCTCAGAATAACAGTTCCTCTCCTCAAGTACATCATATCATGTACAACTTAAAATTTTCAGTGAACACACAACTTTTGTTGGAACACATACTCATGGAATAGTTGTTGCTGTGGATTTATATGTTTTATTGTTATAGATTGCCCATTCTGCTCCTTTTTACCAAAAATGCAACATAATACTGCAAATTGAACTTACATTGTTCCCAACAATTCACATCTCTGACATCAAATATTGCACATATTATACTACACATCCTTTATCACAATTGTTCTCAGGTTAATGCATTATATCAGGATTGACAACCTTATCCCTTACCCTGTTTCCTAATTCCCTTCTGCTGCAATGCAAGTTGTGTTATTGTGAAATGAATTGCAACAATGATCTCTGAGTGGAGAGATTCCACTGAAGCAGATAGGATGGACAAATGAGTCCGCAGAGAAAGGAGGCAATTGCAGGTCTAAAACAAATGAGACAGATTCCAAACCCAGGTCCACCTATTGTGTTGCCCCCTTCCTTGTAAAGGGAAAAAATAAATAAACGTTCCCAATTTTTCTCACATAAAATGATTTCACATATAGGACTCAATAAACACAAGAGCAAGATTAAGCAAAGCCAGATTTTATTGCAACATTGTCCTGCATAGTGATATACATCTTTGACACTCCATTGGAGTTCTCCTTATAAAAATACCGAGCCAATATTCACTTTAAAATATATTTATAATTCCATAAAGTTTAGGCATTGTTTGAGTAGCTACATAATAAAAGTTCATAACAACAGATCTAGAAAATAAAGTTTCAATACTTTGGCATTACCAACAGAAAAAAAAAAATCTGCACTGATCCAACCAATTTGCTGCACCAATTATGTCAATGAGTCAATGGGAATATGTTGGAAATTCTGGTCAAACAGGAGCTTATCAGTTTAACTGACTGAGGATTGCTTTTGTTTCAGACCAATATCACACTTGATAACACCCTGCTTCATATGTTCAACCTCATCTAAAAAACGTTTAAGTGATCACACAAACCCTACATATCAGATTGCTCATATATTTGTAGCATTCACCCTATACTGTTACAAAACACACTACTTTATTACATACACCATACATTATAACTTATACCTTATTTATTGTCAACAATATCCCACGTTGTCACATATACACTGCATATTAATGCATTTTATAACCTAATAGGTCATGTTTTAGCAAATACATCACGTCATGTAGCACTTATATTTTTCAGTATAACACTTTTGCTCGGACATATACCCAAACCTCATGGCATAGTTATTGGTGTGCATGTCTATAAATTGTCTTGTTATCGTATAACTTGCCCACAAACTAATTTATCACTTATGCAGAATAATACTACAAATTGAGCCATCAACATGGCTTATATGTATCCACATCCCTGTTATAAAATATTGTATACACTATAAAAACAAAAATGCTGGAAATACTGCGCAGATGACGCTGCATCTGTGGGAAGAGAAACAGAATTCACGTTTAGAGTTGAAGACTGAAGCCTGACCTGCTGGGCATGTCCTCGTGCCCTGTGTTTCACATCTCCTGCATTCTCTGTCTGTGTTCTTTTGTCGATATTCTCACTCTCTGACTGCTCCCACTCACTCGCTGACCAGATAACATTGTTTACCACTTGTTCCTACGGACACCCCATTTGGACTCTACAATGGACATCACTCTTCCTGTAGATTATTGAGCTTTCCTCTACATCCCAATTCAAACAAAGGTCTGCATCCTGGAATGTGAACCCTTTTACATCCCACTGATGTAACCAGAGTATTTCCTACATTTTCTATTTTACTTTAGGTTTCCAGCATTTGCAGTTATTGTTGACTGCCACTGTATCTGCTCTACCATCCTTTACTATCATTGCCCTCAGGCTAACAGACTTATTCTATTAGGATTGATGCTCAACCTTATCAATTACCCTGCACCCTAATTCCTTCCCGCTGCAGTGCAAGCTTTGTAGGTGGGAGTTGAATTGTACCATAAGCACATGTCTATATCTCTGTTTCATATAAAAGAGAGAAATTGCACTAAAGTTAACAGGATAGGATAATATTTCTCAGAAGAATGGCAAAACTTGCTGTTAGAATATGGGATGCACTGCCACATAGAGGCAACTGGCTTAGGTGTGTTCAATGAGAGTATGTATATGGTGATAAAGCTGATACGGTGTGGAGGGGGTGGGAGAGAGACACAAGAGACTTCAGTGCTGGGATCCTGAGCTACAAAGATTACTGGAGGAACTCTGGGCCAGGCAGCTTCTGTGCAGGGCACAAATACCTCCATGGACATGTTTGCAGCACAAATGCCCCCCTGAACTAGAGGGGCAAGTGGCCTGTTTCTGTGTGTTAAGAGCCTGTCCCACTTAGCCGTCATTTGCACGCCATTTACGAAACATGGTAGTGTGTGGGTAGCGCTGGACGGGCGCATGGAGTGGCATGGAGGAGTGTGGAGTTGCGCGCGTTATCGCTCAGCGCGCCAGGATTTCGCCACTGGCCTATCGCGTAAATGACAGCCAAGTGGGACATGGTGATGTTTCGGGTCGAATGGGTGATGTTTCAGGTCAAGACTCTTCTTCAGACTGAAACATCATCCATTCCTTCTCTCCAGAGATGCTGCCAGTCCCGCTGAGTTACTCCTGCATTTTGTGTCTATCTTCAATTTAAACCAGCATCTGCAGTTCCTTCCCACAGATTAATTTAGTCTGCAGCTTGCTACTTTTCATTCGCCTCTTTTTTTGAATAGTGGAATTACATCTGCAGTTTTCCAATTGCTCGCGCCACTCAAGAAACTGGAAAATTTTAGAAAATCACCATAAATATCATAAACTGGGTATTCAAATGACGTCAGGCGCTCCAGACGGCTGTGCGTAAATGATGGCCAAGTGAGATAGGCCCTTCGATGTCTGCCCAATTCAATGGTAAAGCAGAGGTATGTCTCCGGAGGAAGAGCAGGCACAAATTTCACTCCTACTGGCAATGGAGTGGATGCTCAGATAGAATCACATTTCTTCTCTTCTTCTGGCGAATTATATCCCCGAACAGGAGTGGGGGAATTTGATTTAAACTGATAGTCCTTTCTCTTAACTGAAGGGGGTGAATTTTTGGGGAGGAAATACAACTATACATAAATGATGAATTGTGGGGGGGGGGGGGGGGGGGGGTGGAAATAATAAGTATTCAATGAGACTTAATCCCCCCCCCCCTAAATAAACACCAAACAGAGTGACCTGCTTTAATGCTGATGATTTGATATAATCTCTTCACTTATTGTGACACAGAAGGCCATGTGGTCATTCAGAGCCATGTTGGTTTCAAGAAGAATGACCCCTTTATTCCCATTCACCTTCCTCATTACCCTGCACTTATTCTCTCTAAAATGCCCATCCATCCAGTTTGATTCTTTTCACACCCATCTACACCAGAAGCAATTTGTAGTAACCAATTAACCTACTTTGGGACATGAGAACAAATCAGAGCATCCGACGGAAACCCATGGGGTCACAGGGAGAAAAACCAAACTAAACAGTAACAATGTTCGGGCTCGAACCAGGGACCCTGGAGCTGTGAGGCAGCAGCAGTAGTAGCTGCTCAACCATGGCATCACTCTCGATTTGGAAGTATTTATATATTTGAATGAAAGGGAAAGATAGGATTATTGAACCGCTGAGACCTAGCTTACTTAAAACAATCCCCTCATAATTTGAAAAGAACTAGCATCTTTCTTGCTTGTTACAAACAGAAGCAGTACTTGTGTAGTGGAGCCACTGCATTAAAATAGGACACAGTCATGCATCACTGAGGATATTGTACTTGCAATTTCACAGAATCTAAAGCTCAATTTATAGTGAATGAAAATTATATCATCTGCACTGTGCTATAGCATAAAGCATGTACAATGGTGCTACAATCACTCAGAGAAAAGGCATACTACTGGAAAGCTCTGATCTTTAAACGGTATTGTATTCTATTTATCTCAGTCCTTGATGTTCATGAAATCTGAACAGTATCACTGATGTTTGCCTCTCAATTTGAAGGGTATGGTCATCATAGTGAGGACTATTCAATCGGCCTACGTCCCTTACAGTGCCAGGAGCAACACGCACAGAAGCTATTGTGAATCACGCAATGATTGCCTTGACCAGTTCATTGTAGGAGCAAAGTGCAAAATGCTGGAGGAACTCTTAGTCAGGAGCATCTATGGAGGGAATGGACATGCGATGTTTTGGGTCGGGTCCCATTCAATCAGTCTGAAGAAGAGACCAGACCCAAAACATTGACAGTCTAGTCCCTCCACAAATGCTGCCGGACCCATTGAGTTCCTCCAGCACTTTGTGTTTTGCTCCTAGATTCCAGTATCTGCAGTTCCTTGTGTCTTCAATGGTAGGAGTGTCAAGTACACTGTTGTAGATGTGGAGTCACATTTGGTACACATTTCATTTCGCAAACGTTCATTAGTGACGGAGTTTCATGGTCACCATTATTGGTACTAATTTTGTAGTTAATAAACTGAACTGAAATTCCACAGCTGCATTGGCAGGACTTGATCTCATGCTTGCAAAACATCGGTGAAGGGCGTGAGATTGCATCAGCTCTAGCTTCTGCATTCTCTATTGCAGCATTGACCTGAGGGAAATGCACCATTTCTTGTACTTCCATTTATCAGGGTTGTGTGTTCTTCTGGGTAAAGTCCTAGCTTTGAGCATCCTACATAATCTACAGATTAAGACATTTTCATAAACTCTCTTTTTAATGTTTTAGTTAATTGTTTTTTTCGCTAAAAACAATACTTTTCAGAATTTGCCAGAAAATAGGGGTGGACGCCAGCAGGCAATGAAGTCCGTTTTGTAGGCCACCCGCGCTTGATGACAGCAGCAAGCTGTTGCAGGTCGGGGTCGTTAGCGGTATGCTCAACCAGGCACTGGAGTTGCTTGGAAGGGACGGAGTTTACGTTCAGTACCTGTAGGTCTGCCTGCTTGAAGGGGTGCTGGTCGCAGGAGGTCCGGGGGGCCCGGGACAGCGCGTCAGCCACATGCATCTCGGTGCCCCTCTTATATACGATTTTAAAGTCGAACCGCTGTAGCTGCAGCATCATCCGCTGTAGCCTGGCTGGAGCGCAGTGTATAGGCTTGTTGAGGATCATCACCAGGGGTTGGTGATCCGTCTCAACGGTGAACCTGGTGCCAAAGAGGAAGTCCTTAAACTTCGAGCACGCGAACACCACCGCCAGCAGCTCCTTCTCTATCTGCGCATAGCGCTGCTCTGTGTCCGTCATGGTCCTGGAGGCATAAGAGATAGGCTGCAACGAACCATCATCATGGGGCTGCAGGCAAGCAGCACCCAGTCCAAAACGAGAAGCATCGCACGTAACCACAACCGGACGCAGTAGATCAAAGAACTTCAGAGTAGGTGTGCTGATCAGCTTCGTCTTTAGCAGGTCGAACGCCTGCTGGTGGTGTGGAAACCATGATCGAGCAATGTCCTTTTTAGTAAGTTGTCTCAGGGGTGCGCTCAACTCGCTGAGGTCAGGGATAAACTTGCCCAGGTAGTTGACCATACCCAGGAAGCGCTGTAGACTGGTAACATCTGTCGGGGCAGGCAGCTCTGAGATGGCGCTGGTCTTTTGCGGGTCGGGCTTTAACCCGTGGGCCGTGAAAATGTGGCCAACATATGGAACCTCAGGCACCCGGAACCTGCATTTTGACTGGTTCAGCTTTAGATTGATCTGCCGTGCGCGGTCCAGAATCTGTCGGAGGTGGCGGTCATGTTCGGCCACATCCCTTCCATAGACCAGAATGTCGTCCACAATAATCGCGCAGGGCAGACCTGCAAACAATTGTTCCATAGAACGCTGGAATACCTCGCTGGCGGAGTTGATGCCGAACGGCATCCGCAAAAACTTAAACCTGCCGAAGGGCGTACCGAATGTGGTTAAGTCCGAGGAACGTTTGTCCAGGGGTATTTGCCAAAATGAACTCCTGGCATCGAGGACGGAAAACACCGTGGCTTGTCCGACCTGGGCGGCAACATCTTCAACAGTCCTCATAGGGTAGTGGGGCCGTTTATTCGCCAGATTCAAGTCCTTAGGGTTGATGCATACCCGTATTTCATTTTTTCCTTTCTTCATTGTGGCGACCATGGTGGAGACCCATTCGGTGGGATCGCTGACAGCCTCCAGCACTCCCATGTTAACCATATCCTTCAGCATAGCCTCCACCTTACCCTTCATGGCGAACGACACTCTATGGGGTGGGCGGATCACAGGCACCACGGATGGGTCTGTTGCGATTTTATACACCAGCGGCAGCTTCCCCAACTTGTCGTCAAACAGGTCTGGGTACCCGGATAGTGGATCCATCACTGCTTGCACCTCGTGGACCGTACGGTCAAAGGACACCAGACCAAGATCCTGGCAGGCCTGGTTGCTCAGTAGAGTTACACAGTCGCAATCCAGAATAAAGAACGACAGGTCACGGGAAGATTTCTGTAGCACGCAATGGAAGGTCGCCCTCCCCATAGGTGTTAGCTCCTCTCCCCCATAGGCACGCAAAACAGAGCGATCTGCAGTCAACAGCTCATTATTCCTTATCTTGTGAAACAGTGATGTTGACATTACGTTCAATTTTGCCCCCGTATCCAGCTTCGCAGAGAAGGACTTATTGTTCACAGTAATGAGCACAGATGGATCGGGGAGGCGAGATCGGCTGTGGAGGAAAGTGTAAACACTTGCATCTCCCATGGAATAGCTGAGCTCAGAGCTGGGGGCAGTGTCGACAGAGGACTGAGAATCCATCTCACTATCAACTTGCTGAAGGTTGTTTAGGAATTGTCTAGGAGCTGAGGGCACATTCCCACGGGACCGGCAGGCAGCTGCAAAATGGTTCATTTTCCTGCAGAAATTGCAAGACTTTCCGAGGGCTGGGCACTGTGACTCCGTGGGATGCACATAATTACAGTTTGGACACTTCTGAGAGCGCGGGACCCGAAATGTACGAACGGGCCACGGTGGAGGGCGAAAGTTGTCCTGCATACATCGTTGTCCAGCAACACCAGTCAGATTTATGGCTCGGCTGTCAGATCCCCTCTGCCCATGTGGAGAGGTAACCACTTCGGCGATGCGGCACGCATGCATTGCTTGAGTCAGGGTTAGGTCAGGCCGTTGCAGCAAGTCGGCACGTAGTTTCTGGTCGAGCATGCCAGTGACGAGAATGTCCCTGGTGAGCTGGTCGTGCATGGTCTCAAAACGGCACCGCTGAGCAAGGTAGCGCAGGTCAGCGATGAAACACTCGACAGGTTCGTCCGGCTGTTGCTTCCGTGAGAAAAACCTGGCCCGCTCCAATGTGCGGTTGGAGGGCAGGTCGCAAATCTCCGCAAACTTGCGCAAAAGACATACCGGGTCATCGGCAGATTCAGCTGGCTCGACAGGCTGGCCGTTGTCATCCAGGACTGCTGGTTCGTAGACGAAAGCCTGAGCTCTCTTCATTGTGTCGGGACCAGCCAGGTTGAGCAGGAGTGAGGCTTTGACCGCGGCTGGGTCATTCCGGTGCACAATGTTGACGAAGTGAGTGTAGTCCATCACAAAAGTCGACCATCGCTCCGCAATGTCAGCGTCAAAGACAAGGGGAGATGGCTTTCGGCATGAGGATGCCATATCAAAGGAAGCGCAACACTGGGCACTCGGGGGACAAATAAAAGAAAACCGGTAAACGGGAGGCGCGAGTTTAACTTTCTGACACCATGTAAAGGTGTGATAGCTGACACACTGTAACCTTTACTAGGAGTTTATTATAGCACATGGCACACACGTCCCAGCACTGACTGCATCCAGCCTTCAGGCGTACTGGAACCTAGTGGGAGGAATAAAGGGAGGATACCACAGTTATACTAATGTGATGGGGCGTGGTTAGTGGTGATGAGGTAGCTACATTATAGGTTGCATGCATAAACCATCTACAAGACCCTTCTTCAGCATCCATAGATGCTGCCTCACCCGCTGAGTTTCTCCAGCATTTTTCTCTACCTTCAATTTTCCAGCATCTGCAGTTCCTTCTTGAATAAAAATAAAAGGATTTGGTCTACAAAATTTGGATTCATTCAAAAGGCCGCACTTAATGGCCTAGAAGGCCGCAGGTTCTCCACCCCGGTCTAATCCTATTGCTACTTCCTTAAAATGGACATAATTACAATGATTCTTAAAATGTGACAGGATCACTGGATGTCTGGACAGGAAATGGAAAAGATGAAATCAATTCTCAGAATAACAGTTCCTCTCCTCAAGTACATCATATCATGTACAACTTACATTTTTCAGTGAACACACAACTTTTGTTGGAACACATACTCATGGAATAGTTGTTGCTGTGGATTTATATGTTTTATTGTTATAGATTGCCCATTCTGCTCCTTTTTACCAAAAATGCAACATAATACTGCAAATTGAACTTGCATTGTTCCCATCAATTCACATCTCTGACATCAAATATTGCACATATTATACTACACATCCTTTATCATCATTGTTCTCAGGTTAATGCATTATATCAGGATTGACAACCTTATCCCTTACCCTGTTTCCTAATTCCCTTCTGCTGCAATGCAAGTTGTGTTATTATGAAATGAATTGCAACAATGACCTCTGAGTGGAGAGATTCCACTGAAGCAGATAGGATGGACAAATGAGTCCGCAGAGAAAGGAGGCAATTGCAGGTCTAAAACAAGTGAGACAGATTCCAAACCCAGGTCCATCTATTGTGTTGCCCCCTTCCTTGTAAAGGGAAAAAATAAATAAACGTTCCCAATTTTTCTCACATAAAATGATTTCACATATAGGACTCAATAAACACAAGAGCAAGATTAAGCAAAGCCAGATTTTATTGCAACATTGTCCTGCATAGTGATATACATCTTTGACACTCCATTGGAGTTCTCCTTATAAAAATACCGAGCCAATATTCACTTTAAAATATATTTATAATTCCATAAAGTTTAGGCATTGTTTGAGTAGCTACATAATAAAAGTTCATAACAACAGATCTAGAAAATAAAGTTTCAATACTTTGGCATTACCAACAGAAAAAAAATAATCTGCACTGATCCAACCAATTTGCTGCACCAATTATGTCAATGAGTCAATGGGAATATGTTGGAAATTCTGGTCAAACAGGAGCTTATCAGTTTAACTGACTGAGGATTGCTTTTGTTTCAGTGACCAATATCACACTTGATAACACCCTGCTTCATATGTTCAACCTCATCTAAAAAACATTTAAGTGATCACACAAACCCTACATATCAGATTGATCATATATTTGTAGCATTCACCCTATACTGTTACAAAACACACTACTTTATTACATACACCATACATTATAACTTATACCTTAATTATTGTCAACAATATCCCACGTTGTCACATATACACTGCATATTAATGCATTTTATAACCTAACAGGTCATGTTTTAGCAAATACATCACGTCATGTAGCACTTATATTTTTCAGTATAACACTTTTGCTCGGACATATACCCAAACCTCATGGCATAGTTATTGGTGTGCATGTCTATAAATTGTCTTGCTATCGTATAACTTGCCCACAAACTAATTTATCACTTATGCAGAATAATACTACAAATTGAGCCATCAACATGGCTTATATGCATCCACATCCCTGTTATAAAATATTGTATACACTATAAAAACAAAAATGCTGGAAATACTGCGCAGATGACGCTGCATCTGTGGGAAGAGAAACAGAATTCACGTTTAGAGTTGAAGACTGAAGCCTGACCTGCTGGGCATGTCCTCGTGCCCTGTGTTTCACATCTCCTGCATTCTCTGTCTGTGTTCTTTTGTCGATATTCTCACTCTCTGACTGCTCCCACTCACTCGCTGACCAGATAACATTGTTTACCACTTGTTCCTACGGACACCCCATTTGGACTCTACAATGGACATCACTCTTCCTGTAGATTATTGAGCTTTCCTCTACATCCCAATTCAAACAAAGGTCTGCATCCTGGAATGTGAACCCTTTTACATCCCACTGATGTAACCAGAGTATTTCCTACATTTTCTATTTTACTTTAGGTTTCCAGCATTTGTAGTTATTGTTGACTGCCACTGTATCTGCTCTATCATCCTTTACTATCATTGCCCTCAGGCTAACAGACTTATTCTATTAGGATTGATGCACAACCTTATCAATTACCCTGCGCCCTAATTCCTTCCCGCTGCAGTGCAAGCTTTGTAGGTGGGAGTTGAATTGTACCATAAGCACATGTCTATATCTCTGTTTCATATAAAAGAGAGAAATTGCATAAAAGTTAACAGGATAGGATAATATTTCTCAGAAGAATGGTAAAACTTGCTGTTAGAATATGGGATGCACTGCCACATAGAGGCAACTGGCTTAGGTGTGTTCAATGAGAGTATGTATATGGTGATAAAGCTGATACGGTGTGGAGGGGGTGGGAGAGAGACACAAGAGACTTCAGTGCTGGGATCCTGAGCTACAAAGATTACTGGAGGAACTCTGGGCCAGGCAGCTTCTGTGCAGCGCACAAATACCTCCATGGACATGTTTGCAGCACAAATGCCCCCCTGAACTAGAGGGGCAAGTGGCCTGTTTCTGTGTGTTAAGAGCCTGTCCCACTTGGCCGTCATTTGCACGCCATTTACGAAACATGGTAGTGTGTGGGTAGCACTGGACGGGCGCATGGAGTGGCATGGAGGAGTGTGGAGTTGCGCGCGGTATCGCGCAGTGCGCCAGGATTTCGCCACCGGCCTATCGTGTAAATGACAGCCTAGTGGGACATGGTGATGTTTCGGGTCGAATGGGTGATGTTTCGGGTTGAGACCCTTCTTCAGACTGAAACATCATCCATTCATTCTCTCCAGAGATGCTGCCAGTCCTGTTGAGTTACTCCTGCATTTTGTGTCTATCTTCAATTTAAGCCAGCATCTGCAGTTCCTTCCCACAGATTAATTTAGTCTGCAGCTTGCTACTTTTCATTCGCCTCTTTTTTTGAATAGTGGAATTACATCTGCAGTTTTCCAATTGCTCGCGCCACTCAAGAAACTGGAAAATTTTAGAAAATCACCATAAATATCATAAACTGGGTATTCAAATGACGTCAGGCGCTCCAGACGGCTGTGCGTAAATGATGGCCAAGTGGGATAGGCCCTTCAATGTCTGCCCAATTCAATGGTATAGCAGAGGTATGTCTCCGGAGGAAGAGCAGGCACAAATTTCACTCCTACTGGCAATGGAGTGGATGCTCAGATAGAATCACATTTCTTCTCTTCTTCTGGCGAATTATATCCCCGAACAGGAGTGGGGGAATTTGATTTAAACTGATAGTCCTTTCTCTTAACTGAAGGGGGTGAATTTTTGGGGAGGAAATACAACTATACATAAATTATGAATTGTGGGGGGGGGGGGGGGGGGGGGGGGGTGGAATAATAAGTATTCAATGAGACTTAATCCCCCCCCCCCCCCTCCAAATAAACACCAGAGTGACCTGCTTTAATGCTGATGATTTGATATAATCTCTTCACTTATTAAACATAGAAATTAGGTGCAGGAGTAGGCCATTCGGCCCTTCGAGCCTGCACCGCCATTCAATATGATCATGGCTGACAGAAGGCCATGTGGTCATTCAGAACCATGTTGGTTTCAAGAAGAATGACCCCTTTATTCCCATTCACCTTCCTCATTACCCTGCACTTATTCTCTCTAAAATGCCCATCCATCCAGTTTGATTCTTTTCACACCCATCTACACCAGAAGCAATTTGTAGTAACCAATTAACCTACTTTGGGACATGAGAACAAATCAGAGCATCCGACGGAAACCCATGGGGTCACAGGGAGAAAAAACAAACTAAACAGTAACAATGTTCGGGCTCGAACCAGGGACCCTGGAGCTGTGAGGCAGCAGCAGTAGTAGCTGCTCAACCATGGCATCACTCTCGATTTGGAAGTATTTATATATTTGAATGAAAGGGAAAGATAGGATTATTGAACCGCTGAGACCTAGCTTACTTAAAACAATCCCATCATAATTTGAAAAGAACTAGCATCTTTCTTGCTTGTTACAAACAGAAGCAGTACTTGTGTAGTGGAGCCACTGCATTAAAATAGGACACAGTCATGCATCACTGAGGATATTGTACTTGCAATTTCACAGAATCTAAAGCTCAATTTATAGTGAATGAAAATTATATCATCTGCACTGTGCTATAGCATAAAGCATGTACAATGGTGCTACAATCACTCAGAGAAAAGGCATACTACTGGAAAGCTCTGATCTTTAAACGGTATTGTATTCTATTTATCTCAGTCCTTGATGTTCATGAAATCTGAACAGTATCACTGATGTTTGCCTCTCAATTTGAAGGGTATGGTCATCATAGTGAGGACTATTCAATCGGCCTGCATCCCTTACAGTGCCAGGAGCAACACGCACAGAAGCTATTGTGAATCACGCAATGATTGCCTTGACCAGTTCATTGTAGGAGCAAAGTGCAAAATGCTGGAGGAACTCTGAGTCAGGAGCATCTATGGAGGGAATGGACATGCGATGTTTTGGGTCGGGGCCCATTCAATCAGTCTGAAGAAGAGACCAGACCCAAAACATTGACAGTCTAGTCCCTCCACAAATGCTGCCGGGCCATTGAGTTCCTCCAGCACTTTGTGTTTTGCTCCTAGATTCCAGTATCTGCAGTTCCTTGTGTCTTCAATGGTAGGAGTGTCAAGTACACTGTTGTAGATGTGGAGTCACATTTGGTACACATTTCATTTCGCAAACGTTCATTAGTGATGGAGTTTCATGGTCACCATTATTGGTACTAATTTTGTAGTTAATAAACTGAACTGAAATTCCACAGCTGCATTGGCAGGACTTGATCTCATGCTTGCAAAACATCGGTGAAGGGCGTGAGATTGCATCAGCTCTAGCTTCTGCATTCTCTATTGCAGCATTGACCTGACGGAAATGCACCATTTCTTGTACTTCCATTTATCAGGGTTGTGTGTTCTTCTGGGTAAAGTCCTAGCTTTGAGCATCCTACATAATCTACAGATTAAGACATTTTCATAAACTCTCTTTTTAATGTTTTAGTTAATTGTTTTTTTCGCTAAAAACAATACTTTTCAGAATTTGCTTCTGCATTTGAGGTACATTATTTGTAAAAAAGTGAAAAACTCAATTGACCATTTTGGTTGAAATGATCAACACCAATCTTTCTTGTATCTAGGTTCCATCGGATAGACTTTGTCCAGATGGCTTTCATGAGGAGATGAGGGCCTCATCTGCAGAATCCAGGATCAAAGTTGTTTCAATTAGTGAACCTCAGATGAGGAAGGGAAATCACAAGAGGAACTGCTGAGCCTTGTGACTGCCTTACTTCTTGTATTGAGATATAAACTTTACTTTCTAATACTGCCTGTCACAGTTTTCATGTGTTCAGCTCCAGAGCAAGCTGCTGCTGCCACATCAAAAATAAAAAAATCAGCTGACTTGTACATTTAAAATCCCCATCTAGCTTCCAAATCAGATTGTGCACCCCACACAACTTGATTTCAATGTCTTAAGCAAAAATGTCCAATGATTTGGGTGAAAAATCATTTAGAAATTCAAGAAAGTGGTTGTTGTCTCTACTAAGCCCATAAAGCTGCAGCAGGTTAAACTTTCATTGTCCCAGTTCATTTGACAAATAAATATATGACAGAATGACAGGCGTTTACATTTTGATTTGTATTTTGTGTTCATTTATGATAAACAAATCGAAGGTGGGTGGGAAAGGCCGTTCAGCTGAGGTTCAAGATTTGACCAATTATTTGGACCTGGGACATGTTGGGTGACCAATAATGGAGGAAGTAGGGGCGAGACACAGGCAGTGGGAAGTTAGATGATGAATCTGCCCAAAAATATGGCCACCTTGAGATTGCAACTCTAAATCTAAATCAATCAAATATAATACCCAGTGATACCGTACAAATTGAGTCATGCAGAAGTGTGGTCAAATGGCCTACTTAGATTTCACAAAAGATCTCCTTGGAGCAATCAACACAAGGAGTTTGGAATGAACAAGAAGCCAATCATTAGTCAGTCTGTAATCGTTACTGGCATCGAGCAACACCACACAGAACAGCAAATAGATCATTGTGCACAGGTCTGTGAAAAAACACCCCTGAAATGCAGAACCAAGTTAAGATAATGGCAGAAACATCTCTGCTTGTGTGAACTTAAAGGTAACCAGCATAACTTCAATATGCAAGAATATGTATATCTATCTGGGAGAATACAAAATATGTTGATAGGTTGATACATTGATTGTACCTCCCTTATCTTCAAGGTTAGCTCCTCATAGTCATCATCAATTGCCCATTAGAACTGTTGGCTCATTGGATTACTGATGAATCATAAAACAAACTTTAGCTATCTCATGCACCCACACACATTCTCACACACATTGATCCACACACACAATCATATACACACGAATGGGAGTAAAATAAATCAAGAACATGTAAGAAACTGCAACATACATATGCTGATATCTGAATAGATTCTGTTGTCAGGGGGATTCATCATTAATAAGTGAAGTCAAACTGCAGGTGGTAAAGTTTACTACTTTATCGTGCTTCAGCCTATGCTAATATTGTTCCACCTACACTCATCACATGCACATAAAGGGGCAAAAGACTGCGTAGCATAAAGCCTATACTGGCACAGATCATCCCTATGGGCTAGTGATGTATGACACGCTAAATGGAGGATTAATTAATCTGTTTTGTTGTACCAAGGAGTTAAAGGAAGCTTCATTTCAGAAAAACTGTCATTAATAGATAAAAAGCGTAGGAATAAACACTGCATTATTTTGCACATTATAATTGGTTATCTGCAAAAAACAGAAAACAATTTCATGCATCTATCATGGGAGCATGTTCTGCTCTGTGAATTTACTAACTATACCACTACCACTACTATACTAGGGCGGCACGGCTGGTAGAGCTACTGCCTCACAGTGGCTGCGACCCGAGTTCGATCCTGACCTTGGGTGTTGTCTGTGTGGAGTTTGCACGTTTTCCCTGTGACCGCATGGGTTTCCTCCCACATCCCAAAGACGTGTGGGTTAATCAGCCTCTGTAAATTGCCCCTGGTATGTAGGGAGAGGATGAGAAAATGGGATAGTATAGAACTAGTGTGAGTGGGTGATGAATGGTCAGCATGGAATTGGTGAGCCGAAGGGCCTGTTTTCATGCTGTATCTCTAAACTACTTTGTCCTTATTGAGAATCCAGGGAACTAAAAACAAATTGGAACACTATATGCAGCATAATATGCAACACAATTTCTGGAGGGGGCATGAGCTGATTGGATTATTGCTCCACACATACATGATCTGAGATGCTCAGTGCA
The DNA here is from genome assembly GCF_010909765.2 of Amblyraja radiata. Lineage (NCBI taxonomy): Eukaryota > Metazoa > Chordata > Chondrichthyes > Rajiformes > Rajidae > Amblyraja > Amblyraja radiata. Next base: position 79,271,864 of record NC_045958.1, read on the forward strand.
ATGCTGGAGCCCCCATTTTCTGCTGTTTCCTGCTCGAGCTCCCTCCCCGCTACCTATAGGTAAGTACGTTGCACCCACTACAGATTCTGGTTGGAAATCAACAAGCACAGGCATTTGCAAGGTCAAGGGAGCGTGAAAAGGAGCTTTAAGATGGTACAGTGCAACTGGTTGGTTGGGTTGGTTGACTTTTTCTGCATGTTGGCAAAACAAAGTTTGTTTTAATGATTAACTGTCCTTCTGGTGTCTCAGCAGTAGGTCAACCTCAAAGCAACTCCCTCGCCATGCTTTCTCCCATTCCTGTCCGTGGTTTATAAAGCATATTGTTCCATTGATTCGTGATCAACATGTGCCACACTCCACAATAAATTAAAAAAAAATAAAAACAAATCCTGTTTTACATGGAGATAGCAGCTAAGATAGTTGCTTGCCACTGCCGACTTTGGCTAAATATGAATGGTATAAATTAAGGGCAGGTATCAAAGAGGGAATAAAGGCCAGATTGATACGCTGCCGATGTGTGTGACTAGGTCCAGTGCAGCTAACTATAAGTTGCTGCATGGATGGAGCTCCCTGAAAACCACAATGTAATATGTCTCTTAAGCCCCACCTCCCCTCCCATGTTAGTAAGCAAACGAGAGCTGTAATTAAAATAAAAGCCCATGCAATTCATTATCACGGCTATTTACAAGGAGGCTGACAATGGTGGAGTCTGAAGGACTGTGACTTAAACATAGCCCGTGCAGAATTAAATGCAGGGATGCGAGGAGTATTTATACATATACAAGTAACTGGCTCTTCAGGTTTTGCAGTTAAAATGCAGTTATTGTCCGGGAATCCTTGTGTCTTTTTTTGTTGTTGCAGTAGCTGGGTTGTATTTGAGAACGCAGAATCTCTCCATTTACTGTTTTCAACGTGCTTGCAAAGGTGGATGTTTCTACAGAGCATCCCAGCATGGCTTGGCTTGGATAAATACGCCGCATTGTACCTGTGCTTCAGCAACAACAACAGCAAAAACAAAAGGAACACAACAAAACAAGATACTCTTGACCTTTCCCTTACGTGGCGATGCTAAGGTTTACTACTTTTCTTCATGGTTGGCGTAAATGCCAGCCTCCCAACGCAGAGCCATGGCACTCTTTCGGCGGGTGACCCTGGTGGCCTCCAGGACCTGGAAGAATTGCAAACCCCAAGAGAAGTGAGCGGAAGGAAAAATAAATCAATCAACCAATACTTCTACGCAGTGAACATCTTCTTCGTCAACGTGAACCGCCACTTCGTGCTGACTGGTCACCCCGCCCACTATTAAGATGGCAGGCTTTCATTAACTGGAGTAACTTCACAGCTCCAGCGACCCAGGTTCAATCCTGCCCTTAGGTGATGTCTGTGTGGAGTTTAAATGTTCTCCCTGTGACAGCGTGTATTTCCTTCTAAGACGTGGTCGGTTAATTGGACACTTTAAATTCCCAATATTGCCAGGTGGGTATTAGAATCTGGGATGGGACAATAAAAATGGGGAGAAAATTGGTTAAGGTAGGATTAAGGTAAATGATGGCATGGATTCACTTTGAGGAGGAAGTGGCTACATAAATAAATGACAGGTTTAAAATACCATTGACATCCCTAGGCTGGGCTGATTCATGACATTACAGGGTGGTATCCATCCTCCATATTGAAACTGAGCTCTAGACTTCTTCTGAGCAACAACAGTCCAGAAAATCAAACTGGACCTTTTAGTTCCAACATGGAGCTCTTACTCTTTTAAATCATCTTATAAACAAAATTATTTGGAATACAGCGGAATGAATGACTCAATTCCAAATAGCATTGTGTCTCTTGGGAATATTTATTAGTTGATTGGAATACATCCTCTGCATAAGAAAGGTCCAATAACTTAATAGAAAGGTGCATGTTCCACATATTGAAAATCCATCACCACATAACGTGGTGGTGAGATACAATGTAATGTGGCAAATCTCTGCCCACATACACATTCATTCCAGGCATATTCATTTATTTGGAGCAATATTTTGAATTAATTTTGAAGAGTGTGCCATTGTATTATACTTTTAAACAATACATAGTTGACACTGAATGCCACTTTCGAGCCCAACCTAGGTAAACCAAACAAAATGTGCATTATCAATATTTCTGATATACATATTAAAAATGTTGAGCACCTGGGATACAAACCCTCAGAACACAGCTGCAATAGACAAAAAACGGGCAGCTTTTTTAAACATAAATAACATGCTCATTTTCACCAGATTGGCCTTCATTGCCCGTGTTGACTGTTATTCGGTGTCCAGCCTCTTCAACCTCCACATGGTTAGCAGAGAAACAAGCAACATTTGGTGAGATGTGGGGTTTGTGTATAGTCAGAAAGAATTTGGATTTATTTAGCATCTTATAGACCAGGGGTCGACAACCTTGTTCTGCATAGGGGCCGGGACGCATGTCTGTGAGCGGATGGCGGGCCATATCTATCATGTGTGCACATGGATCCTGCCCCGGATGGCCAGCATCAAATCACGTGTTCACAGAAGGTAGACAAAAATGCTGGAGAAACTCAGCGGGTGAGGCAGCCTCATGCAATCCTTGCATGTCTCACCCGCAGAGTTTCTCCAGCATTTTTGTCTACCTTTGATATTTCCAGCATCTGCAGTTCATTCTTAAACATGTTCACAGAAGGTGCGCGGCCGTGCCGGCGGCTTTGCGCAGGATGCGGTACAGCCAGAGCTCGGGGCTCGCTTGGGGAAGCGCTCGTCCGCTGCTCGGGGGAGTGCTCTGAGGGCCGGATGATTATGGGGGAAAAAATCCACCTGCGGGCCAGATGATGTCGGGTTACGGGCCGCATTCGGCCCGGGGGCCGCAGGTTGCCGACCCCTATTATAGACATTGTCAATATTCTGGGGATGATAAAAGTACTGGAATAAGTCATATAATCCCTCAAACTTGCTCCTCCAATCAGTCAGATCACAGCACTTCCCACATTTCAATTTCTCTCTGCTGTTCAATCCCCAAAAGCATTGATTCCCAAAGTAATCAAACTCATTCTTGATTATCCCCAATGATCCATGGAACTCTGAGATCAACCTCTTATCCCAGAGCCATTCCCCTCATTGGAATGTCATATAATCACAGTTAAAGGCTCCCAAGATTATATAATATGAGCCACGTTTAAGAGATTCACCCTTGTATTTGCTTTAAAGCTAAGTCAGTTTTAATTGTTGTACAAAGGTTATAAAACCCGAGAAAATATTGAGCAGCCCTGGATGAAGGAATACGATTGAGAGGCTAATGGGCCACAGATGAAGAGAATGGCAGTAAGACTGGTAAATTTCACCTGGCATTAATCGGAAGAGCTGAACAGCCTGTTACTGTGTTGTAAATTCTGGTGGTTCTGTTTATTGCAATCACTCCAAGATGTTGGCATTAATTTTGCCTTGCTTAGGTTAGTCTAGAGAGACTATGCGGAGACAGGCCCATCGACCCACCGAGTCTGCACCCACCAGCAATCCCTGCACACTAACACTATCCTACACAGACTAGGGACAAGTTACAATTATACCAAGCCAATTACCCTACAAACTTCTACGTCTTTACGTCCTTGCTCTAATATTGCGTTTGTGCAGTAAAGCCACTGTCAATTGGTAATGTACATCACCTGATCCCCTGGCGGACACAATTAATACTTACAGCTTCACAGTCATTCAGTATGATCTCAGCTTGCTCAGTGGCAATATCGTAGGAAATGGACTCGCTGGCTGCTGTGGGTTTTGTGACACCATCAAATACAATGCAGGTCACAGGTGAATAGAGCAAAAAGTACCAAGGTTTTGTATCCCAAGTTTGCTTCATGGTTATTGACATTATAACCTTATAATCACTTCTTCTGAGGTTGTTAAATGTATGGGGTGAAGTCCAGGGTCACAGGAGTGCACTGGGAATAACCCACTCACGACAGATCAGTGGTCGCCCTGCCACTGTTGGCCGAATGTGTCGCTCTGGGGGATATTCCCAAGACCCCTGTAGCCGTGGAAAGATGATTCTCTTGTTAATAATGGATACATGTTGGGAAGCATGTGGAACATCAGCTCGTTAATTGAGGCCCTGGCACCCCTCAGTAGCTGCCGAAGGGCGGCCCATGTTTGGGCAGGAGGTGGGGATTGATTAAGCAAGTTAAAAAGGAAGCACAGTGAGCGAGGGACAGAGAGAGAGAGAGATTAACGGCTACGGAGATTTGTAACCAATGAGAAATGTGTTGTGGATAAACTAATCAATACTTTAACCATTGCAGTCTTACAAAACTCACATTCCCAGGTTTCCCCATCTGTGGCGAAGTTGATTAATTACTCCATCTGTGCCACGTAAAACATCAACATTAAAATAGCAGAACATCTCATTGCTTCCTCTTTCACTTTAAATGGACAACAAATGCATATTGTATCGAACCATAGAAAAGACAATTAAAAAAAAAACCAACTTGCTCACAAACCTCACCATGACCTGGGTTAAAGCAATGAAACAATTGCAAAGATATAATTCCTGCCAAATCGCAATGGAGTGCTAATTCAGTTTCCTTCTATTCTCTTGTCATCACATGACCTGGGGGTCACTGAGAGGCTCCACAACTTCCCCACTGATGTACCTAATTAAAAATAGCAATCTTCCATTTCTATCGCCGCTTTCAAGCCTTCAGGCCACATCTAAGCACGTCACCATGTGAAGTATTTCTGGTGCAGATGCTGTTGTATTGCAGGGAAACAGAATGGGCAATCTCTTACTAAATGCACTGTGGTTATGAGCAAATGTACTTTCATCTTGTTGGCTAAAGGATAAACCCTGCTCAGAACTAACTGACATCTGAAATTATTACCATGGGATCTATTACAACCATCCGGGAGAGAAATTGGGAATTCATACACATCGTGCCTCTGAGACAGCAATCCCTCCAGGGCCACAGTGGAGTGCCCTCTAGATTTTGTTTTCTATTTAGAACTAGGCCCTTCAGTTTTTTTTAATGGATTCACTTGCATTCTGCCATAATTGTTAATGTCTTTCATTTTCTTCTCCAATCCTGAGTCACTACTCCCCACATTTGGCTTATAGGACAATATATGGTATATATAACAAAATAAATCCTGATCCTCTTGCGTCTGGGACTTGAGGTCACTGTGTTCCTGGAGACAAAGGCTTGCAAGTGGGAAGGAGCAGGGGCAAGGGTGCATTATATGAACAGTGCAAATAATATTCAACATAGAGTTTACGGCTCAGAACTATAATGGATGTATGGCTGAATTTAGGCTCCACACAAGATTCCTCCCATACTCCCCGCATCTAACTCCAGACCTTTGTTCCCATATCTCCTTTCTAGTTTTCTAGGTGCATTCTAACACTAAGGAGTTCCACACTGAGCTCCTGAATGCTGTTTTTTGCATCTAATTAGCAGCTTCCTAACATTTGGCTTTGCACTTCATCTGCTCAAGTGGAAACATCTGTACCACCTGCTGCCAATCCCCTGCATTATTTCAAGGACCTTCATCAGATCAAATCTTCAGCGAACTCTTTTTGTAGAAAATGCTGAGGAGCATGGAGCTAAGTCGTCCGATGGCCGTGAGATTCAGGGGCAAGTATCGGCACCTTTGGTAATGAATGGAGCCGGCAAGCATTTTAACTTGTATGGTGAGGAGAATCACAAATGCTTACATTGGTATCGTCCCGCCTCTCCCGTCGCTTTACTTTCTGCACTTCATAGTCTTCCAGCAACGTCTCCATCAGGCCTCTGGAGCGAGACTGTCCTAAATATTCCTGCTCCACAGACGTGGCATCAGACCGTGGAGAGGGTAACGGGCCTTCCGCCATTGGCGATACCGGACCCGACTTCTCAATTTTCCCTGCAGAGAGAAAAGAGGAATGCCATCAGGAACTCTTCAAAAGATTCATGGCTGTACAGTAAGTGCTGGATGGGTGAAGGTATTCTTAAAAACAGAAAGGACATTGAAATCTGCAGAAAGGTACTGCAGATAATGGTATATTCTGAAGATAGACACAAAGTGCTGCCGTAATTCAGCAAGTCAGGCAGCGTCTCTGGAGTAAAAGGATGGGTGACATTTTGGGTCGGAACCTTGAAGACCCTTCTTCAGATTCTTCAGACTGGTTGAAGGGTCCCGACCCGAAACGTCATCCATATTATTTCTCCAGAGATGCTGCCTGACTTGCTGAGTTACTCCAGCAATTGTGTCTGTCTTCAGGACATTGAAATCTGATGGCTGCAAGCAACTGCTTTTAGCATTCACTCCCAAACACCCTGGTCACGATGGTTAAGGCCCTCAGAACAAAAGTCCTTTCAATATGGAGGATGAAATTTTCCACAACGTAAAATGTGCTTGAGGTGGCATTTCACACTTGGGAACATGCCTTTTTGGAATCTATCAGAGCAGTGTGCTGTACTTGAGTAAATTCAGCATTCCTATAATTTCATGAAGGCACCATAGTAACAAGAGCATAGTTCAGAGAGTTGGTGACACAGTTCCATAGCCCTTGCTCTCACATTCCATCAAATGGGGCAAGTTTGCCCATTGGAATGTGGGAATACAAGGATTATTTTCCGGAGCCGAGTTCATATCCTCGTGGGTTGTATCAAGATTCACCCTTGTTTAAACACAATTTTAACAATCTAGTTACAGAGGTGTACTGTACCAATGTTGGGTCAAATGCTGAAGAGTTGTGCAAGTGTAGTCACCGTTGGAAATGGGATGGCCAATATGTGCATGACAAACCCACAAACCTCCATGTGATAATGACCTATCGCCGATCTGAGAATGAGCCACAATCAAAGTTGACTCCTTCAGTGCAGTGTTCACATTGGGATCACTTTCAGGTTGAGATGCAAAAATCAATGCTCCGTTTTCCTACTCAGGTGGGGACATCAGATGGTTGTATGTTTCTCCCCAGTGCCCTGTATAATACGTAATCGGCTACCAGCATCAACGCAACAGAGTAATGTCACTATTCAATAGACTACCTTATGTCAATAGTCATTATAACAATGGTCATTTTTTGGTTTGCTGAAATTAGGATCTTCATACAATACAATACAATACAAATTTATTTGTCACATGCACCAACTAAGGCACAGTGAAATGAATTTGCCAGCAGCGATACAATTGGAAAAAGTGAATACACAGCACACCATAGAATTCAACACAAACAGCCACCACGGCATTCTCCACTGTGGTGGAAGACAATAAAGTTCAGTCGGTCCTCCTCCTTTGTTCATCTGTGGTCGGAGCCATGAACTCTCCGCAGTCACTGCTACGGATGGCTGGATGTACAGGCCCTCTTGTTCGGGATGGCCGAACACACTCCGCGGCCTGGAGTGCCCGAATCGGCCACCTTCCCACCGGAGACCGCGGCTTCAGGATGTTGTAGGCCGCAGGCCGGCGGTCGGAGGTCTTCTCTGGCAATCCCCGGCAAGAGATCCGAGACTCAGGATGGTAATTCCACGCCACGTCCGCGGCTAGAAGCTCCGCAGACCACAGCCCCACGATGCCAAAGTCACCAGGGCAGCGATCGGAGCACTCCTTTCTGGCGACCCACTTTCTGGCAAGGGTTCGCCCCCGCTCCGCGATGGAAAAGTCATCGCTGCTGAAGCTCTGGGCCCGACTCCGGGAAAGGCCGCTCCAATCCAAGTTGTTAGGCCGCGCGGGAGGGAGGCGGGAAGCGACATGGAAAAAGTCGCCACTCCGTCGAGGATGCGACTGAAAAATGGTTTTCCCCCCACCATCCCCCTCACAAGACACACCAAGAGACACTAACACAAACATTTGGACACCGTCACTCCTATGTGTACAATGCAAGACAAAAGTTATTACATTTAAGGTACAAATTGATAGGCTTGGTAGGTACAACTTGATAGACAACTGAATAGTGAAAGACGAATAGAGTGGATGTTGAGAGGATGTTTCCACTAGTGGGAGAGTCTAGGACTAGAGTTCATAAACTCAGAATTAAAGGACGATCTTTTAGGAAGGAGATGAGTAGTAATTTATTTAGTCAGAGTGTGGTGAATCTTGGAACTATTTGCCACAGAAGGCTGTGGAGGCCAAGTAAGTGGATATTTTTATGGCAGAGTTAGATAGATTCTTTATTAGTACAAGTGTCAGAGGTTATGGGAAGAAGACAGGAGAATGGGGTTAGGAGGGAGAGATAGATCAGCCATATGATTGAATGGTGACGTAGACTTGTCGGGCCTAATGGCCTAATTCTGCTCCTCTCACTTATGACCTTATGATTGGCCAGTTGGACTCAGACAAAGAGTGCCTTCCAGCAGTTCAAACCTTTCACTGGAAAACATTGTTCCTCATTCCATCTTTGAGGGGAAGGAAAATGGAAAGTATGACTTTTACTTTAAGAGCTAAAGGTACAATGGAGATTTATGACAACCATGTAACCCATTGGATCACTATAGAACAAAGAACAGAACAGCACAGGAACTAGCCCACCAGCCCACAAAGTCTATGCCGAACATAGTGCAAAGTTCAACTAATACCTTCTGCCTGTACAGCTTAGTTTAGTTTTAATGTGTTGGAAGGAACTGCAGATGCTGGTTTAAACCAAAGATAGACACAAAAGTTGAACTTAGCGGGTCAGACAGCATCTCTGTAGAAAAGGAGTATTCTTTACTCCAAAGATGCGATCTCACCCACTGAGCTACTTAAGTTTTTTGTGTCTATCTTTAGTTTAGTTTTAGTGTAGTTTAGTTTATTGTCACGTGTACCGAGGTACAGTGAAAAACATTTGTTGCGTGCTAACCAGTCACCGGAAAGACAATATATGATTGTACAGGATCCTTATTCCCCCCATTCCCTACCTATTCATGTGCCTATCTTAAAGCTTCCTAAATGCCATGATTGCATCTGCTTCCACCATCACCCCCAGGCAGATCATTCCAGGCACCCACCTCTCTGTGTAAAACAAACATACCTGGCCCATCTCCCTTTAGTCCTGCACATCTACTGTCACTTTGTCTACACTTCCAATCAGCACCAATTCATTCTTGTTCCTCCAGCATCAGCCTTACTGTTCCAGGTGATCATCTTGTATTATTAACCATGACAATCCATGATCCATTCCACTTTGCTGTTTTTACATTGGATGATGCATATAATATGCACAAAATCAGACTGCCTTGTCCACCTGGCGTTTACACTGCACCAGACCAGTTTGCCATACTCATCTTTCATACGGGGTGCTGAAGTGAGATCATATCACCCCCTCTGGTAGATCCCATGTCATTACTTCAAAGAAGAGTGGGGGAGTTTATCGTATATCTGGCTAATGTTTACTTCTCAATCAAAAACACTGAAGCCAGCAGATGATCGGACAATATCCTACGGATGTTTTTTGGATGTAATCTCATTTCATTCATCATAACAGTGACAACACTCTGTCGGATGGAAGGAGCACTGCGATACCCTGGGGTGTGAAAGACATTGCACAAATGCAAGTCTTTCTTTACACCGGATTCCTTACTGGCAACAAATCGGTCTTTGCTTGCCCTCTTTTTCTAGGCAATTACAATTTTAAAAAGATGCCCTTCTGATCTTTCTCTTGTGTTAATTGCAGTTGCGTCCTGCAGTTAATCTTTAAATCAAGGACGGGATTGCATAGCCTTTGGTTGGTACTCTTGTGCATGCTCAGATCTAGTGACCGAATCCCATGTACCGCATACTTCCCTATATATGCTCATGCTTGTGTCTTGTCTCATTACTATCTAAGGAGAGCCTATTTTGCAATTTATGTTCTCCAACATGGTAAACTGCTTTTTTAGGAGGCACTGTCTTTATCAAACTCTCATCGAATCAAAAACAAGTCTAGAGTCGAAAAAATCAAAAACAAGAGACATATTCCTCTTCTCTCTTTCAGGATTTGGAGAAGGATTGCAACCTTTTGCGATTCTCTGAGCTGCTCTTCCATCTCCACTGGCCATTCACTCTCATGGTACTGCAGGAGAAGCACCACTTATCCTTTCACCTTTTCCCTTCCCACCATCCTGGGACTCAAACTGTCTTTTCAACAGCGATTGACTTGCACCTCCTCCAGTCTTGTGTAACGCATTCTGAGTTCACAGTGTGGTCTCCTCTACATTGGAGAAAGCCAACCAAACACAGAGTGGGTGATCACTCTGGGAAGCCTCAGTGTAGAGTTGTCCGCAACTTTTCTTCAACATCCTACTCCCACTCTAACCTATCAGTCTATGACATCCTGCACTGTTACAATGAGACCAAAGACAGGCTTGAGTAACAATACTTAATCTTCCATATGTGGGCCCATTGCTGCCTCTGGACTCAATACTGAATCCTTTAACTTTAGGTAATTTTCTCTTTCTTTCCGTCTGTATCACAACTGGCCATTACAGCCGATAATTATATTACTCTCTTTACTTCATTTCAAACAGCCCTGCTCTTAGGAACATAATTCATCCAGAGAAGCATAAATTAATTCTAACCGCTACATTAACTCGTTGGTCTCGCCCCATCAGAGATATCCCCTTTGTTCTACTCGCTGTTCTCCTATCTTCACTGCTACCAGAAACAAATTTGTTTTCTCTCCCAGTTCTATCTCAAGGTCTCTGACCTGAAATGTAAACACTGTTTCCCTTTTCACAGATGTTGCCAGAACTGCTGAGTGTTTCCAACATTTTCTATTTTTATTACTAGTCTTGGGGCTGACAAAGTAACTGAACGTACAGTATTTGGATATCTCTCTGAATAAAACACTTATTGCTTACATTCAACTGCAAACTACTGGCCGTTTCCGAAGGGATGACTAATTGTCAGGAAGCGTGACAAACAATTGTTAAACGACGCAGTGTGACATTTCTATGGCAACTCCAATGAAGGCATTGATCTAATACATTAACTCGTCTCTCTTCCCAAATGCTGTCCAACCTCACAGGTATTTGCAGCATTTTATGGTGTGTGGGACTACAGTACATTTCTTCCACCCATGGCCTCAACCTTTGCCATCTCTATACACTTGTCCAGTTCTATAACCCTCCGAGATACTTGTTCCTCTTCTCTATCTTTCAGCGTGTCATCTATTTTCAGCCCATCAATTCTCAGCCTTTCCTTCAATTCCTCCAATCTCGTCTCTTGTTCCATCCAAGAGTTGCTCACCCCACCACTGGTAGCTACCCATCAGCTGAAAACGGCTCAGGTTCTGAAATTCCCTCCATCAATTCCCCCAGCATCAGGCCTACTCTTCCAGGTCATCTTCTAGTATTCTTAACCAGAATCTTATTGAGTTCATCAATTTTCAGCCAATCAATTCTAAGCCTTTCCTTCCTTCTTTAACACCCTCCATCAGAACCACATCTTTCACCAGATCGTGAAAATCACTCTCTGTAGCGATTTCTGTGTCAAATATCGTCTCTTATGGGGTTTCTTGGGGCAGTTTGCTATTCTGCACACACAGTTATAGACATAAGGATCTGCAGATGTTGGTTTACTAAAAAAAAACACAAAATGTTGGAGTAACAGTGGATCAGGCAATCTATCTGGAGAACATAGGCGACATTATGGGTCAGGTTTAAAGAAGGGTCCCAAACCGAAATGTTGCCTGTCCATGTCCTCCATAAATGCTACCTGACCTCCTGAGGTACTCCAGCACTCTGTCTTTTTCTATACAAATTGTTGTTTTTTTAAACAATATTTATGATATTCTCTCTGCCTATTGGAAATATCAAATCCAGGGAGAACGGCATTAGTAGGATTAATATAAATAGTGATTGATGGTCGGATTGGACTTATTGGGCCAAAGGTGCTGTTTCCATGCAATGGCTCCACATGACTCGATTGTTTAAGTATTTCCCTCTTGGCGTGGTAACAGCTGGGGACATATTGGTTTGGACTTAGCGGTTGTCAGGGTCTCAGGGCCCTTACGTCCTTATTATAGCTCAGTAGTTTATCACTCCTGTCACCAGATGGCAGTAAAGAGCCAGGATTAACACCACTGAGGTCTGGAGAATGTGGAGTCTTCATCTACCATCTTTTTACCCCCTCACCCCATGCAACATACGGTGTTACAGTTCTGTGGTATGTGAGCAATTCATCATTTGAGGAGAGGAATTCTTTATTGCACTGAGTTACACAGACACACACACACACACACTTTGTGCTTTACTGCGTAACCCAGATATATTCCCCTCTGAGCATTAGACCACACAGGGCAAGTTTTACCAGGCAGAAGGTGGTACTTCATGATGCAACTGAACAAGTGTTGGTGAATCCAAACTTGGACCACTGTGCGCAGTTCTGGTCGCCCAGCTACACAAAGGAAGTTATTAAGTTAGAAAGGGTGCAGAAATAAATCACCAGGATATTACCTGGACCTGTGGGCTAGAGTTATAGAGAGAGGTTAGATTGGTTGGGACATTTTTCATTGGAGTGTAGGAGGCTGAGGGGTGACCATGTTGAGGTGTACAGGATCAAGAGGGGCACGGATAAAGTGAACACTCACAGTCTTTTTCCCAGGGTAGAGGATTCTAAAACTAGAGGGTGCAGGCTTAAGGCGAGAGATTTAAGAGGGACATCAGGGGCAACTTTTCCACTCAGAGGGTGGTCCGTATCTGGAACGAGCTGCCAGAGGAAGCTTTATAAGTGGGTGCAATTGCGACTTTTAAAAGATCAGCCATGATCATACTGAATGGCGGTGCTGGCTTGAAGGGCCGAATGGCCTACTCTTGCACCTATTTTCGATGTTTCTATCTTGGAGATTTTAATTTATTTTACCTGATGAATTGGGATTTCTCCTTGAATTAAAAGAAAATCACAATGCTATAGTTCTATGAATCAATGCTATACCGCACAGCATGGGTCCCGCTGCATAATCCACAGACTGGTTCATGTAGGTCAGCACTGATAGATAGAAGGATCAATAAATATTGTGACAAACAAGGAAATTTGACAGCACACATGAGACTGCACTGCACATCCATTCCTCTACCATTGTGTAAACAATGTGGAGTATTGTCATTTGATCTGAGTTATTAATTTCAGGGAAGGATGTAGCACCATGTTTGTCGAGCATGAGGCTTGGCTCCACCAGCAGAACTCTTGCCTCCACCGTAGATGCAGGCCAGACTGTGTGATCACGTCTGACACCTCTCAATGAGGTGTGAAGTTTCAAATCTGGCAGGACCGCACAAGTAGAATATCAGATGGCCTGGCTTAAATTTACACTTTCCTCCTCAGCTGAATTCAGCTAAATCCTCATGTTAACAAAAGGGAGAGAATTTGGAATTATACGGTACACTTCCAACCCCCAGCAAGTCCAAAAATGCTTTGTACCAAATCACCCCAGCCGATTGTGCAGAACAAGCTCCCGTAAAGAGGTGGACGATAAATGAGCAAATTATCAGCTTTTGGTGATGCCTGCTGAGGGATAAATATTGGTCTTGGGACAATGGGAAGAACAATCACTATTGTTCGAAAATCCACTGTGAGGGTAAGCATGAGTAGAGGTTAACGCCTCGTCTAAAAGACAGCGCCTGCAACAGTGGAGTAACTCCCTCAGCGCTGCCCTGAAGAAGACAGCCCGAGCTCGATGCTCCAGAGTGGTGCTTCATCCCATAGCCCACTGACTCAGAGGGTGGAGGACCAAAACCAAGTCACAATTGAGCCTCCCATAGAAGTTCAACATTAGGCCGATACTTCCAACTCAACGTACAATGGAAACCCCTGTCAGACTCCCCCTTTACTTGCTAAAAGGAAAGCCCACACAATCCACGCTGGTTTCCACGATTGCAGGAGGCTCATGCTGTATGGGAGCATTCCTATTTTGTTCATTCCGCCCTGTCCACCTCCATATAAAACTGAAGGGAGGATTTCATTCCACAAGCCTGCGACCTCCTGATATTTAATTTCCTGTGTGGGGCTGGGGGAGAAGGCGGCTGACATTATAAGCAGAGAATGAATGCTTGCTTCTGTTGACCTCATCCTGGCACTCTGTGCAATGTCCCAGGGGCTGTGCAGTTGCCAAGAAACAGAAGGATAATGTCCTAGTTAACACCAACGCTCTGTCTGACAAAGAGAGGGAAGCCAACCACTGACTGTTCAAAACAAAACAGCAGCCAAGTTGGAAGTCATATCCAGAGTGACCCTGGTCGCCTGAGGAAGGGTGTTGTGGTCTTACAGAGGCTAAAGCACAGGCACGCCAGGACAACGACCAAACTGGAGGGGTTGAGCTACAGGGACCTTTTTCTCCCCAACTCCTATTACAGGATGACCTGAATAATGGGTTTTTCCCCGGATGCTCCGGTTTCCTTCGACATTCCAAAGACGTACAGGTTGGTAGGTTGATTGGCTTCGATAAAGGTTGTAAATTGTCCCTAGTGTGTAGGATAGTGTTAGTGTACGGGGATCGTTAGTCGGCGCGGACTCGGTGGGCCAAAGGGCGCGTCTCCGCTGTATCTCTAAACTAAACTAAATGCAATATCTAAGGGAAGGAGCCAAAGTCCAGAGCAAGGAGATCAAACCTGGGGGTGACCTGAGGAAGCTCTCCTTCACATAAAGTTGAGTGGAGTTGAACACTCCCTTCCTTTGTTAGTTACTTACGAGTTACAGAATTTCTAAACTGTTAAGCTCGGACATCCCATGCAGGAGACTACTTTATCAGATGTTCATTAATGTCCGAAGAGGGACTTGGGAGACTGTTCACTGCATGCGAGGTGGCGAGAGGGAGGAGCTTGCTCCCACACGGATAGAAATGGCATACATTTGGAGTATTGTGTTCAGTTTTGGTCACCCTGCTATATGAAAGATGTTAAGCTGGAAACAATGTAGAGAGAATGTTGCGAGGACCAGGGTGCCTGAGCTATAGGAAGTGGTTGGGCAGTCTAGGGCTTTATTCCTTGGAAGGCAGGAGGATGTGGGGTGATCTTTAGAGGTATATAAGATCATGAAGGGATAGATAGGATAAATGGTCTTTTGCCCAGGGTATGGGAAATAAAAACCAGGGAACGTGGGTTTAATGTGAGAGGGGACAGATTTAATAGGAACCTGACAAGCAAGGTTTTCACACAGAGGGTGGTGGGTGTATGGAATGAGCTTCCAGAGGTGGTAGTTGAGGCAGATACTACAACAACACTTACAATTAATTGTGTAGGAAGGAATTACAGATGCTGGTTTAAACCAAGGATGGACACAAAAAGCTGGAGTAACTCAGCAGGTCAGACAACATATTTGGAGAAAAGGAATAGGTGATGTTTTGGGTCGAGAACCTTTTCACACTGAGAGTCAGGGGAACAGGCTGCCTATCTTAAAATTCATTGGATAGGTACAAGGATAGGATAAGTTTAGAGGCATATATGGCCATATGGGGACAGGGCATATATAGGGTAGATGGGGCATCTTGGTCGGCAAAGGCAAGTAGGGCCGAAGGGCCTGTTTCTGTGCAGTATAACTCAATAACTCTAAATAAGGTGAAGCTAGATAAATGCAGGAGAAGGGAACAGAGGGAAATTGAAGGAGGTTGGAGGAAGGAGGCGTATTGGACCATGCACACTGACATGGTTCATCTGCTTCTGTAGGCATGAATCTCCTGCATAGAAAGAAGCGACACAAAACATCTGAGTGGACCATCACCATCTGGATTAGTCCACCCCAATGGCTTTGTGGCTCAACACGAGGCACCCTTTGCCCATGGCTTGGCCAAACCCACTGGCCTGGTTCACCTGATGGGGGAGTGCAGGGTTATGGGGTCTTACCCGGGGCAATTGGTTTGGAGAGTCCCCCTGGTGGTGACGGCAGGGGCCGGGACCTTCTGCCGAGACTCTGCACTGTCTTCAGAACCTCCCTCTGGTGCCGGAGCTCCTCCTCCCGGTCCTGGGCCGCCCGGATCTCCTGCTCGATCATCGACAGGGTCTTCTGCCTGCGGGAGCGAAGCTTGAACGGCCCGGACTGGGCGATCACCTCCGGCTCCTGCGAGTGGCTGACAAAGACGTTGTTTCTGGAATAGTCTGTGGGCTCCATGTAGCTGGCAATGTCGCTGAAGGGGCTGAACTCAGGCCTGTACAAGGAAGGATGTGACCCGCCGCTGCCAGTCTCCGCGGTGACGCACTGCCTGGCCGTTGCCGTGGGAAACAGGAAGCAGTCATCCTCGAGGCGGCCAGGCTGCACCTCCTCCTTCATCCTATCTCCATTCACGGGTGCCTGGGGTCTTTGGTCCTGCTCTGTGGGTGGTGGTGTCACCAATGGTGCAGCCGACACAGCCTGAGGTGTAATGTGTACCCCCTCGCTCCCCACCGCCCTCTGAAGCTCGGTCTGACAACATCCCCCTGACCCTGTGGTCACATGGCTCTCCTGGGCCAGGGCCAGTTGTATTGCTTTCTGCACCAGCATCTCCGCCTGGTAATGCAGCTGTTGCTCTGTGTCCAATGGCAGCGGAGACCTCTGCTTGTACAACTCGTCATCGCTGAGCGAGCCCAGGGTGCCTTCTCTCTTGTACGAGCTTTCATCTCTCTCCCTGTCGACGGGAGTCAAGGCTTGGGGCGTTTGCGGCTGGGAAAACTCCTGCGAACCGCCCAGGGAGAAGTCCAGGGATACGTTTGTCATCTCGTTGGAAGCACCGCTGTCGCTCACATTGTCAATACTGAAGTCGTTGGACAGGGTTTCCATCACCGTAGTGTCCTGGGACCGAAGGGACAAGTCGTCCAGACCAGAGTCTACCTCCTCTGCTGTGGAGGGGAGATTGACGTACTTGAAGCAATGGTCTGAAATGTCGCTGTCGCCATCTTCGTTTAGCACTGTCAAAACAGCCCTGACCCTGGTAAACCCCTCATCATCCACACAGACCTTCCCTACCACCTCGTCCCTGAGGCCGCTGTTGATGATCAGCTCAGCGGGTCGGTGTAGAGGTGGCTCTGTGCATGTCTCCTCTTTCTGCTGGCCCTCCCAGGGGAGTGACCGCCCCTCCTGGCTCTCACCCTCGTCGGGCACCACGCTGACCTTGGACGCCTTGACCAGGGACACCTCACTGCCACTCAGGGGTGCCGCGTGCTCCTGAGTCCCGCCCGTCTCTGTCAAGCCGCCTGAACCCACCACCCGTTCCCTTTTCGGTGCCTCCGCCAACTTCAGCGCCGGACGGGTGTTGGTCCCTCGGGTGCTCGCTGGCCGCCTCTGGCTGGCGTGCTCGGGCGCGTTGTCCATCTTGAGGAACTGCTTTCGCGCAGCAGAGAAATCTATCTGCTCGGTGACAACATCTTCCCTGTTGATGCTGATGGGCTCTGGTGGCACAAACATGGGAAACTTCAGCTTGGGGGACACTGGGGACAGCTGGCCCCCCTGCTTCCTCTGCTTGCGTTCGGCGTACTTCTTGTGGGATTCCAACTTATCCGGGTCGAGTTGCTCCTCGATGGTCTTCTCCTGCGGCGGCTTCCACTTCTCTGCAATGCTGGGATTCTTCTTCACCACCTGGCTTCGGATGACCTCCAGCCGGGCCCTCTCCAGCTCAGCGATCTCGTCCGAGGCTCTGCTCTTCTTGATCTTGTATGGTTCGTTCCTCCCATCCTCGGTGAAGAGCTTGGAGGGCTTTTTGTCCTCGTGGTAGGCCCTCAGCTCAAACCTGGCTTCCTTCTTCAGGGGCACGATGACTGGCTCGCGGTCCCTGGAGGACCTTCTGGAACTTTCCACCAGTCGCTGTTCTCTGTTCCGCTCTGCCGCAGAGGACACTCTGATATAGCTCGGCAGGAGACCATTCACCTTGACCTCGCCCTCCTCCCGCATCTGCTGCTCCTTCCCGTCCACGTGTACCGTGCCGTTGAGCGGCAGTGCAGATGGCTCCGGCGCCATGGAAACGGGAGAACCCCGGCCGTCCGCCCGCACTGGGCCCGGCTCGGGAGAAGGTGGCACATTCGATCCGTTCTCCACCACGGGCTCGCAACAGATGGCTTCCAAGACCTCATCGAGGTACCTGATCTCCTTTGCGACGTCGCTGTCCAGGGACTCGTGCCTGCTCTCAATGCCATTGTGGCCTTTGTCTTCACGGTGAATCGGCGCACTGTCCAGGGCGGCAAGCTCTGAGGGGACGACCTTCGGCACGGCTACGCCTGCGCTCTTGGGTCCGCTGGGGTGGTGGTCCACCTCCATTTCCTCCTCGTGGCCAGACGACAGATGGTCGGGGTTATCGGAACCAGAGCTTCTCCTGCTCTTGCCCTTCAGTGCAGTGCCATCCTCCAGGAGCTTGGCAGTAGGTTTCTGTGCAAAATGAAGGGGAAATGAGCATTAAAACGGATACGGAGACCGAGCAATTACACAGTGCAACAAATAGGCACACCACATCTCATAGACATCATCTACACTGTAATTCAGACTGCCGTTGCTGACTGGGTAGACACAAAATGCTGGAGTAACTCAGCGGGACAGGCAGTATCTCTGGAGAGATGGAATGGGTGACGTTGCGGGTCGAGACCCTTCCTGCCATTGCTCACTGCTTGGTTCATATCCACGGGGTGAATTTACTATATGTTTCAATTGGATGGGATGCGGATAAAATAATTTTCAAAATCAAAAATCAAAAAAGCTGCAGATGGTTGAAATCTGAAATAAAAACAGAAAGTGCCGGAAATATTCAGGCGATCAGGCAGAGATCTGCAAAGAGAGAAACAGAGATACTGCATCCAGTTGGTGACTCTGTATTATAACAGGGAAAGATAGGAAACAAATTAGTTTAAGCACCAGCAAAAGGTGGAGGGGAGGGGAGCGGAGGATAGCTAGGACAAAGAGAATATCACAAAGCGATAATTCTGGACAGTAGCAAACTGGAGATTGGATCCATCTGCAATCATTTTTCATGCACAAACATCGTGTCACAGTGTAAATTGTGAAGAGGGGTCCCAACCCAAAAACATCACCTGACCTAGCCTTGTTTTCCAGAGATGCTGCCTGACCCGTTGAGTTACTGATCCAGAACTGCCTCTGTTGCAGTATTGTGGGAGTGAAGGAGTGCAGTGGTTCAAGAAAGCACCGTCTGAGAGCATGGTTGAAGCTGGGTCGATGACAACATTTAATAAGTGTCTGAGATGAGCACTTGTGTTGCCTAAGTGGCGAGGTCTATGGACCAGGTGCTGCAGGAAGGGATTCATATGGAACGGTGCCAAAAGTCATAAGGTCATGTGATAGGAGCAGACCTAGACCATTCGGCCCATCAAGCCTACTCCACCATTCAATCATGGCTGAACTATCTCTCCCTTCTAACCCCATTCTCTACATAACCCCGACACCCATACTAATCAAGAATCTATCTATCTCTGTCGTAAAAATATCCATTGACTTCGCCTCCACAACCTTTGTGAAAAATAATTCTACAGATTCACCATGCTCTGACTAAGGAAATTCCTCCTCATCTCCTTCCTAAAGGGTCGTCCTTTAATTCTGAGGCTATAACAAAATTGTACTCTTGCCTTATGACATCTTTATGCCTTGTACTCTTCAAATGGTGGCCTCTTCACAGGTCCAAATGTTCCTGGCTCCAATAGTGGCGATTGCCTCACCTGCCACACAGTCCTCCCTGTATCACGAGGCCACACCAACTCAGCCTTCACACCAGGGTGGCACAGTGGTAGAGTTGCTGTCTTACAGCATCAGAGACCCGGGTTTGATCCTGACTACGGGTGCTGTCTGTATGGAGTTTGTACATTCTCCCTGTGACCCCGTGGGTTTTCTCCAGGTTTCCCGGTTTCCTCCCACACTCCAAAGACATACAGGTATGTTGGCTAATTGGCTTGGCAAATTTGTAAATTGTCACCACTGTGTATAGGACAGTGTTAGTGTACAGGGTGATCGCTAGTCAGCACCAACTCAGTGGGCCGAAGGGCCTGATTCCACGCTGTATGTCTAAACTAAACTCTTAAAAGAGGCTTCTTGTTTTCTACATCTGAGCCAGAATTGGTGACCTGAAGCTTTGTTTCCTTATGTGACTTCAAAACAAGTTAATAGCTGTAGAGTGCTGTAGAGGTATGTCAAGTGTCTCTTCACGATCCTTCATCAATAATTTTAAGGCACTGGGATAAATCATTTAACAAAGACACCTTGTGTAGAAATTTGGCTTTGATCAACAGAACTTCCCTTGTAAATCTCCACTCAATATTTGTTGAATTGAATTCTACACGACCGTCTGTCTGAGAACTCATACACTCAGTACGTTCAGCAGTAGAAGAGACCTGCACACCATCACTTTTAGGGTTATTTCAATGAGGGTTAATGGCAAAGATGGAGGATGAATCATCCTAGGTTGGGATTCCTCTGACCAATGACTGCAGCAAGGTCTTTACTGAGAAGTAAACAGAAAATAGGTGTAGGAGTAGGTCATTCGGCCCTTCGAGCCAGCACCGCCATTCAATATGATCGTGGCTGATCATCCAAAATCAGGTCCCCGTTCCTGCTTTCACCCCATATCCCTTGATTTCGCTAGCCCTAAGAGCAATATCTAACTCCCTCTTGAAAACATCCAGTGAATTGGTCTCCGCTGCCTTCTGTGGCAGAGAATTCCACAGATTCACAACTCTCTGGGTGAAAAACATTTTCCTCATCTCAGTCATAAATGGCCTACCCCTTATTCTTAAACTGTGACCCCTGGTTCTGGACTCCCCCAACATCGGGAACATTTTTCCTGCATCTAGCATAGCCATTCCCTTAAGAATTTTATATGATTCTATAAGATACCCAATTTTATATGTTTCTATAAGATCACATAAGATCACATTCACAAGGAACTGCAGAAAACTCAGTCCTTTTCTCAATCCCTTTCACTAAATGATATATTTGAAACTTGTCACCACAGTATGCACGCGATTCTGACCATTTATTTGATATGGTGCAACATTACTCCATCTGATTCAGTGGGGAGCTTGTATTCCCTTTGGGAATAGAAGATTAAGAGGGTACTCTTTTTTTTCATCTTAAAGGATGAAAAGATTTGAAAGGAGTAAACTATATTCTCTGTTATGGAGGCCAGGTCCTGTATGCAAATATTAATGGTTAATATTAGATGGCACATCTTCATACATAGGCCAATGCAAACTTGCAGTTCTCCATCCTCAAATGTTGGGGAGTCTAGGAGTGAATAGAAACTTATGAATTGAGAATGATTGATATTAAAGGGACAGGTACAGTAGGTGACAGATATGATGCAGATTGAATGTATTGAATTGAGTAGTGGAATATCCTATAGCCTGAAGATGTGTTTTGACTCGAAACATCACCCATTCCTTCTCTCCAGCGATGCTGCCAGTCCTGCCTAGTTACTCCAGCAATTTGTGTCTATCTTCAGTGGAATAGCTTCAATGGGCGGTGTGACCTCTTCCTGTTTATATATTCCTGTCGTGGGTTCTTGAAATTTATTCCCCTCATGACCAAGATTAAAAGAACTTGCTCCTTTGGCTCTTGGCTCAAGAATTGCTATTTTCACTCACAAGCAGTGGAGATAGGTTCATACTTCACTCTCAATCTCAGCATGACAGCTGTATATATTTTTTAATCTTTCATTTGCGTTATATTAGTTTAGTTTCCCGTTTGCACACTTCCACTAGGAAAGTCTATACCTAGTAATGCGAGGCCATATATTGGTCGTATTGAAGGATATTCATCATCCCCAAGTCTAAATCTGCAATTTCCTATCCAAAATAAGATCAAAAGCAATAGAAACAAGAACATACTGTTTGCCTTCCTAATTGCTTGCCGAGTCTGTACATCCATTTTCAGAGATTTCTGTACATGGGCATTCAGTTTCCTCTGAACATCAATACATTTCAATCACGCACCTTTTAAAAATATTTTGCTTTTCTGCTTTCTTGACTGAATTGGGAAACTTTACATTCTTCCATGTTATACACTGTATTTATATTCCCCTCAAACCTCTCTGCAGCTTTCTCACAGCCCCACATTGTGACCTAAATTTGTCCCATCTTTAATATACTTGTTTGCAGATGAGACAAAATGGAAATTCTTAGAAATTTGACATACAAATAGAACATTCTGGAGTGTCAATTGGAAAGCAAAATGTTAATGTTGAGGACGTGTCATCAGAACCTCCGATGAATCTGATGAAAGGCCTTTGACCTGAAATGTTGACTTTGTTTCTCTTTCCACAGATGCTGCCTGACCCGCTGTGTGTTTCCTATGTTTTTTGCTTTTTTAAAAGATTTGATGTGATATATCTAGTCTCATGAAATCTAAAGGGAAAGGTTCAAGTGGAGTGGCAACCTTGGTCTGGAGAACCAGCAAAGTTCAATGTGTAAATATTGGGAATATTAAATCTGAAGAATCTTTAAACTGTTAAAACTACTTTCAGAATGAAAGGAATTCTGTAATTCCTCAAATGTTTTATGTCCTTATTAGGGGGCACACAGGTAGAGCTGCTGCCTCACATATCAGAGAGCTGGGGGTGATCCTGACCTTTGGTGTTGTCTGTGTGTAGTTTGTACATTCTCTCTGTGACCGCACAGGTTTCCTTAAAGTTCTCCGTTTTCCTTCCATATACCAAAGATGTGCAGTTTTGTAGGTTAATTTGCCCCTGGTGTATAGTGAGTGAATGTGAAAGTGGGACAACATCGAACTAATGTGAATGGGTGATCGATGGTCGGCGTGGACTCGGTGGGTCAAAGGATCTATTTCCATGCTGTATCTTTCAATCAATCAAGTGCTTCAGGTCCTCACGACTAATTCCTAACAGAGGACGATAATTATTTCAAGCACAAAAACTGCCAAGTATTTCTTGCTGTTTCTGTTTTCATTCCATTCCTATTTTGGTTAAAATATTGTTCAGCCTCAATGTTATGTTGAAAATAGGAACTGATGTTATTGAGTGGCCTGGTGTGCAATGAAGGAGTATGGTCATAGTTAATGAACAATGTTTTTAACTGCAGGGACTCATAAATTGGCTGTGAATATCAGGCTATGATCTATTGAGACCATGTTGTAAATGTGACTATTACATGCTCCAGTACACCTCATGTATCAAAGGCAGAATGCCTTAATAGGGCATTATATAATGCATGCGTACAAAAGTGTGAAGCTTTGGTTATGTATTACATAACTCTTGACAGCAAAGCTCTTCTATCAACATTACATTTTGTACAATAACTCTTGATTATTCCTACACCATACACAAATCAGTGGTTTGAAAAGATGAGCCAGGAAATCAACAGTGACAATGAATGTCAGCTCCTAACAAAAATCTGGTATAACCTCTGCCTTAAACTCCATTACTGTTGAGGATCATCAGGCCTCTCCCCTGAAATAGACCATTGAACTATCTTTAAATGGACTTTATCAGTCTTTATCTTGCACCAAATAATATACCCTTTATCCTCTATTTGTACACTGTGGATGGTTTGATTGTAATCATGACTAGTCTTTTTGTTGACTGGATTGCACGCAACAAACAAGCGTTTCACTGTACCTCGTTACAAAAATAAACAAAACTAAATATAAACCCATGCAACCGATGTCTTTCTAACTGGTTGCAAAGGGTTTGCATGATGAACACACTGTTAGATATAGCATAAAAATGGTTATAATTTTTCAAGTCAATCTCAAATTACTCGTATCCCTTAATTCGAAGGACACCATGCCTAAGGTTAGTATACTGGAGATACAATCACATAATCTGATGCTGCCCCAACTCCACAATCTGCCGATGGTCAGCCAACAAGCCCACTCTGCATTGTCAGCCGATCATTTAACAAGTAGGCTTTTAAGCTAACAATCAAAGTGGGAATGGAACAATGCGGACCACCCTTGTATTACCAGAGATTTGTTTTCTAACTGTATTTTGCACTAATATCATTCTTTTTTGTGCAGTTGTTTATTCTAAATTCTATTTTTGTGTACTGTCCTAGTCCATGTGTTTGCAAAGCTGTTGCAAGCGTAATTTTTTATTTTACATGTACCTCACTGTACTTGAACGCATGACAGTAAGCTTGATTCCCAGTTCTCAACCGGGCCTCGCCTTTCCTCAACATTATAACCATACAATAAGGGGGAGGACCACATCTATGACTGCTGGCAGAACTTGTTGCACTACTGGTTTCATTAGCTTCAACTGAAGCAATTGGGCAGAGGAGAGAACAAACTGCAACGGATCTTCCAGGAGACCCCTGGATCGTTGGCTCCCTGGTCACACCACTGGGGTTCATTCCGCACATAATATTGAATAAAGTATGTGCAGAAAGTTACAAAAAGTGGCATGTAACAAATTACATATTAATGGTGATTCCTGCATGTTGCTGCTTCTTTGCTATTTGTGCTTCTGAGTCACTTGAATCCAAGGATCTAATTTTGGTGAAGTTATTGACAACTGGGAGACATCTGAGAAAAACAATACAAATCTAATCCATAACACATTATTAAAAATAGTAATTTTGTTCCTAGATTAATTCTGCTCCTAGAACTTATCAGAAGAATGGGGTTGAGAGGGAAAGATAGATCAGCCATAATTGCATGACGGAGTAGATTAATGGGCCGACTGGCTTACTTCTGCTACCAGAACTTATGAACATAATTTTGATTAGATTGCAACAGCCACTAAACCATTTAACTAGAAATGAATAGCATGAAAACATAGATACAGTATTCAGACTCTGTCATCACTAGTGTGTTTGTTGGTTCTGCACTTGTTAGCTACATTTATCACTTTTACACAACCAGTGTTGATAACCACCTGAAAAGAACGGATTGCCAGTCTCATGAACAGTCACTGACTGTTGAATAATGTTAGCGGAAAAGGTCAGTGGGAAGCACTTGGAGGAGTAGGCAGGAATACTTTAAAAGAGTAAACAGTAAAGACTTGTGGTTATAAACACCTCTCTTGTGATCAGGACTTAGCAAAGAATTGACAGTCAATGAAGTGCAATTAAGTATAGAAAACACAGCAGCGAATTTGCAAACAGTAAACTTTGGCAACTATCAGTTGGTATTCCACAGCTGGTCTCTTCTGTTTGTTGGTTGATGGTTAAATATTGGTCCCATGATACTACATATAATTCCGCTGCTCTTTGTCAGAAAGGTCCCATGGGGATATTGAATATTCACCTTGGGGTGCAGATGGATTCTGAACTCGTTCTCATCTGAAAGTTGAAAGAAACAGGACAGCATCCACTGAGCATCAACCAAGAGTTTTGCCCTCGTGTTTTGTCGGAAGGAATAGCTGCTGCAGTTTCTAGCTGCTTAAGCATCTCTGATCTTCATCCTCCATCACCGATGGCCAGGGCTTCAAAGCTCCAGAATTCCCTCACTGATGCTCTCCTGCTCTCCAACTCTTCACCCCCCCCCCCTCTCTCTCTCTCTCTCCCCTCCTTTAAGAGCCTCTCACTTTGACTCAGCTTTGGGCCACCATTTTCAAATATCTCATTGAGATATAGAGCAAACAAAAACAGCCCCTTTGCCCAACCATATTTATGCCAACCATCAAGTCCATATTTTTACTAATCCCCATGGCCTACCTTCTACAGGTTAGCAATTCAAGTGCTCCACTAGATACATCTGAAGCGTGTGAGACAACCTGCTTTTACCACCTACTCAGGCATCATGTTCCATATCCCTACCAACCTCTCAGGTGAAAAAAAATCTGCTAATCCCCTTTAAACCTCCTACCTCTTAATTTAAACCTATGCCCTCCATGTTAGATGCCTCAGTTTTTCTTCGCCCTGCAAATTCATTGTTGCAGCAATTTCACTATATTATTTGCACTTGTATATACAATTATATATAAATACCCTTTACTCTTGAGAATAAGTGAGCCAAGTTACTGATGTACATTAGTTAATGGTGTACATTGGTTAATACATACAACAAAAAGCAATAACATGTGTTTTTTACTGGGGTAATTGAAAGCATGACATCAGGTGTCCCTCAGGTAGATGCAGAGGAGCTTTAATTGGAAATTAATATTTCATGAATATTGTTACTGGGACTAAAAGGCAGAAAAACTGCTGGAGATGGATGGTAATTAATATCAGCATAAGGAATCAGTCATTTAAGACTAAGGGGAGGAAAGATACCTTGAGAGACACAGATGCTGAAATCTTGAGTAAAATACAAAGTGCGAGAGTTACTCTGTAGGTCAGGCAGCATCTATGGAGGAAATGGATAGGCAACATTTTGGTTCAGGGCTCTCCTTCGGACCGAAGATAAAAAATATATTTTGTTGCAGGCCTTTGTAAATCTCCATCCTGGAAGCCAATGTTTATACTCAGGGCCAAAGTTCATAAATTCCTCTGACATTATGTGAACTGAGGATAGAGGAATAAGACAGGAGGCGATGATATTACTGGTTACCAGAGCAGACTTGAGGGACATTGCCTACATTTGCTCTTATATCTTATGCTACTTTTCAAACATCCTTTCAAATGAAACATTGGAAGGTGACAAATATTGCACACATACTTCATTCCAATAATCTCTTGCATCATTATGCTAGTTGCAGGAATATGACAACGTACAAAAGTAGTCCATACAGGACATCCCATGGTGCCGTATTACCAGAGAATTACACTTGAGTACAGTCACTGTTATAATGTAGATGAACACTGATGGAAAATTTACTCGCAGCAAGCTCAGATAGTAAAATAAATGATCAATTGTTTGTGGGATTAAAACAGTGTTTGTGATCTTTTACATCTACCTAAACGAGGTACAAGGCTTTGTTTCATCATCTCCATTCAACATGCAATAAACCTTTAACTGCATGAAGCTAGGAATATAGCATCAGATTATGAGATTTATGATCAGATCTTGATCCTCTACACCACTTAATAAGATCATATTTGATCAGCGACCCCTATTTTGCTTTTCTCCATATGTCTCTATCTGATGATGTCCATCCATATTCATGTGCCACTCTAAAAGCCTCTTAAATGCTACCATCATATCTATTCATCCACTACTTAAGCACCGTGCTCCAGGCACCTTCTACCGTATGTGTAACAAAACTTGCCCTGCACATCTCCCCCTCTTACCTTAAGGCTCTGCCCTCTAGTCTTTGACATTTCAATCCTGGGATAAGAGGTTCTGACTGTCTATCCTATCTATGCCTCTGATAATTTTATATACTTCTATCAGGTTTCCCCTCAGGCCCTGATGCTCCAGAGACAAACAATTCAAGTTTGTCCAACCACTCTTTATAGCTAAACTAATCCCAGCAGTAAACAGGCTCTGCGCCTGTTTTGGTGTTGCAATAATTACATTGCTATTTGCAGTAGCTTGCTTTGCTCACGTTGATCAATGGGTTAATGGGGGAAGTTAGAGAGTGATAAATACAAACATCAGAGTCTCAAAAGATACAGGGCTGATGGATGTACCTTACAGGTCAGGCTGCGCTAATGGAAAACGAAAAATTGAATCAATATCACAGATAGATGACCTACAGCGGGACAGGCTGAATCTGATACAAAATCAGTTAATTCAAGTTGTAGAATTCAGTGGAGTCCTGAAGATTGCAATGTTATAGAATAGAAGGAGATGTTGCTGCTCATTTCATTGGACCTCGATATAACAGGCTACAGTCAGAGAGTGGATGGAATGTTATTAATCTCTCTCTACTGTAGAATGATAGAGAAATGTTCAACTGCACTGTGGTTCCCCATGTAGCAACACACTAGCACATTGTCAAAGAAGTGCAGAGACTGAGGAATTGTGTCAGTGTTTACAGGAAACCAAAATTGCTGCTACTTTTTGAGAAAAAAAACATTGGCCCTAACTAACCGGATTCTCATAAATGAATCACTGCATCTCGAGGGGACAGGGGAATTTGAGTTAATCAATGAAGCAATTTCTGGGGAATTTGGGGGTTTTAGCTGAGTTATGTTTCGGCACAGTTTAAGCTCTCTCCTGGGACTTGATAAACAAAGTAATTCAGTTATATTTAAACTTTACTTCAGTAGAGCTTAAAGGCAATAAAGGACAATAGAAAGCGTCTCGCTTTGGTAGCTTTGGTATTAACAGTTCAGGTCAACAAAGCAACCAATGTTCAAACAAATATTTGGATTGCTTGTTTTCAGGCAAGATATGAAGTTAAATCCTGCATCCATTACCCAAGCTTTGGTCAACTCTGTGTCAACTTTGCCTTTTTGCGATAGATGCACTTGCTTGGATGACATTAATTTTCTCCCTTGATGCCACCTCAACACTTGTATGAACCCCAAAGTTATTTTCATCCAAAGCTGCAACTTTTTCAAAATACTTCAGAAAACGAGTTGCAGTTCATAGAAACATAGAAACATAGAAATTAGGTGCAGGAGTAGGCCATTCGGCCCTTCGAGCCAGCACCGCCATTCAATATGATCATGGCTGATCATCCAACTCAGTATCCCGTACCTGCCTTCTCTCCATACCCTCTGATCCCCTTAGCCACAAGGGCCACATCTAACTCCCTCTTAAATATAGCCAATGAACTGGCCTCGACTACCCTCTGTGGCAGAGAGTTCCAGAGATTCACCACTCTCTGTGTGAAAAAAGTTCTTCTCATCTCGGTTTTAAAGGACTTCCCCCTTATCCTTAAGCTGTGACCCCTTGTCCTGGACTTCCCCAACATCGGGAGCAATCTTCCTGCATCTAGCCTGTCCAACCCCTTAAGAATTTTATAAGTTTCTATAAGATCCCCTCTCAATCTCCTAAATTCTAGAGAGTATAAACCAAGTCTATCCAGTCTTTCTTCATAAGACAGTCCTGACATCCCAGGAATCAGTCTGGTGAACCTTCTCTGCACTCCCTCAGATTTGGAGACCAAAACTGTACGCAATACTCCAGGTGTGGTCTCACCAAGACCCTGTAAAACTGCAGTAGAACCTCCCTGCTCCTTTTTTAATGAATGACACAGACAAAAGTAGGAGGTTTTGTTCTTGGTTCTTGGTTTCTTGGTCCTCCAAAATATTCCAAATGGAATTTAAACTGGAGGTGGTTAATTTGTTAATGTAGCCACAGATAATATTGTATTAAAGGATCCCCTGACCAAGAAAAGCATAATATATTTGATGACAATTCAGCAAGCATTCTTCATATTTTCTAACTAACCACTCAGCGGTTCCATTGCTTTTTCTCTGCCTGACCTCTCGACACCAGTGGTGTAGGGGTACAGTTGCTGCCTTACAACACCAGAGACCTGAGTTTGGTCCTGATTACGGGTGCTGTCTGTACGGAGTTTGTACGTTCTCCCTGTGACTGCATGGATTTTCTCCGGATGCTCCGGTTCCCTCCCACATGCCAAAGTAGGTTGATTGGTTTCTGCAAATTTTCCCTGGTGTGTAGAATAGAACTAGTGAATAGGTGATCGCTGGTCGACGTGGGCTCAGTGGACCGAAGGGCCTGTTTCCACGCTGCGGAGGAGGAGGAGAAGGAGAAGAAGGGGAAAAGATTCTTCCTATTTATTTCCTCATAACCATGTATACTTCTACCATGTCATGCCTCAGCCTTCTCTGTTTCAGGGAGAACAAACCCAGCCTATCCAGTTCCACCACATTTCCGAATTGTTCCAATTTAGATCATATCCTGGTGGGTCTCCATTACAGTCTCCAGTGCAATCACATCCATCTTATCATCTGGTGACCAGAACTGCACACAATACTTCGTGTGGCAAAACCAGTGTTTTGTAAAATGACATCTCAGCTCTTATTGTGCGGGACAAGCCAAATAAATTAGAAGATCCTTTCCTTCTGTCATAGTTGTTTACTCCAAAGCTATCCCTCCCAGAGTCATTACACCATGCTTCTGTCTACTTGTGATTTGTACAGACACAAAGGCCACACAGTCCTTCAGACCTGTTTGATCTATCCCCCAACTGCAATTAAAAGTAGGTAGGCACAAAATGCTGGAGTAACTCAGCGGGACAGGCAGCATCTCTGGAGAGAAGGAATGGGTGACGTTTGGAGTCGAGACCCTTCTTCACATTCGACTTGAAACAACACCCATTCCTTCTCTCTAGAAATGCTGCCTATCCCGCTGGGTTACTACAGCATTTTGTGTCTATCTTCAGTTTAAACCAGCATCTGCAGTTCCTTCCTGCACATTCCTCCTTCAAATTAAAAGCATTGAGCTGGCACTGCATGCTGTGTATGGGAGAGTCCACATCTCTTCTACTCTTTGTTTGCTGAAAGTGATTCCTAAGTTCTTCCCTAAACTACTTTGGCTCTAATTTTAAGGGCGTGTCTCCTTGTCCAGGAAACATTTTCTTCTATTGACTCCTTTTGGAATGGTAAAAACCTCCCAACCTTTCACATTGCTGGGAATGTGAAC
The DNA here is from genome assembly GCF_010909765.2 of Amblyraja radiata. NCBI lineage: Eukaryota > Metazoa > Chordata > Chondrichthyes > Rajiformes > Rajidae > Amblyraja > Amblyraja radiata. Next base: position 79,302,151 of record NC_045958.1, read on the forward strand.
AGAACTTTTGAAATCTAGCGTTATAATTTTACCCTTGGAGCCCAGGCTACAGTCTCAAAAATCAACATGGACGCCTCAAATTAGCCACTTGAAACTATAACAACATTTAAAACTCATCTGGAGACTAATGTGGATGGAGCATCTTGGTCAGCATGGACAAGTCGGGCCGAAGGACCTATTACTATGCTTTATGACCCCATGACGATCACCCCAATGTTAATGGACCATGTGGGTTTTCTGTGGGTCCTCTGGTTTCCACCCACATCGCAAAATGTGCTTGCAGGTTAATTGGCTGCTGTAAATTATCCCTTTCATTGAAGTTAATAACAAACAGAATCATAGGGGAGTTGATGGGGTTTTAGGAGAGAGAATGATGTAAAGTTACAGGAATATAAGGAAAAGGGAAAGAAAATCAAAAAGAAACTGCTGATGCTGAAAATCTAAAATAAAAATCTGGAATATCTGCAAACCCTCGGCAGGTCAGACAGCATTTGTGGAAGGAGAAACAGTTAATGATTCAGATTGAATACTCCCTGTCAGGATGGCGGGTAATGGGGCTAATGCCATTGTTCTCTTGGGAGCCAGCCCAGGCTTGATGGACCAAATGGCCCCTGTCTGTTTTATCACAGATATGCCGATTAGATGTAACAAGAAATGGACTTGAACATCATCCAGGAAGGAAATGGTGCTGCTAAACCTGAGCGTCGAGTTTCATTATTGGCCCACTTTGAGTGAGGTGGTGGTGGTATAAAAACATCTGACCACTGACAGGACAAACAGGAAGATTCATTGCAAAGGGCCTGGAAAACACAGTCCTCATTGGTTTTTGACCTTGACCCGATTTGCTCCGATTTTTTTTTTCAAAATGTTTTCCAAAGTCACACCAGTCAAAGACTGGTTCATTTCACAAACAACATGCCAAGCGGATGGCATCACTCTGTAGTGCCAGTACAGTGTGAAGGGCACTTTCTCAGCTATTTTCCACCAGTACCCAGATATTAACAAGTGATTAAAAAAAGGGCCATATTTATGCCAGACCAATGGTCGGCCTCAATGTGGCGAATCCAATTTCAATGGATTCTACATTTCACAGCACAATGTGGGGATCTCACACCCCACTCTACATCTGAAACAGAAGTTACAATCACCCAGAACTATTTGGCTCAAATTTGCAATGACTCAGTGCATTCCCAATTTTATGTCAGTACTGTGTAGCAGTCCACTAGCATTCTTTCGATAAAAATTAGCCAAGGCCATTGTCAAGTCAATGACCGTGAGAAAAGGATGCGCTGCTGCCTAATTCAGGATGTTCCAATGTACTTTTGGACTTTGGTTGCCTTTGATCAAATAGTAAGAGTTGCATTATTGTTGCGAATGGCCATGCATTCTGCTTTATTTAGTGTTGATTCAAAGATAGGGATTAGCCGGCAGAACGGGGAGATCTCTGCCACTCCTCCTTATAATCATGCCCTTGGATTTTTTGCATCCGTCTTCAAGGACAGATAGGGTAAGCAAATTTGGGCCCCATATTTGGTAGGGTGTGTTTGCTCTGGGGAGGGTCCAGAGGAGGTTTATAAGAATGATTCCAAGAATGAGTGGGATAGCATATGATGAGTGTTTGACAGCTCTGGGCCTCTACTTTGCTGGAGTTTAGAAGGTTGAGGGGGGACCTCATTGAAACTTACAGAATAATGAAAAGCATAGATAGAGTGAATGTTTCCACTGGTTGGAGAGTCTCTGACCACAGGTCATAGCCTCAGAATTAAAGGGCGCTCTTTTAGAAAGGAGGTGAGGAGGAACTTCTTTAGTCAGAGGGTAGTTAATCTGTGGAACTAATTGCTACAGAGGGCTGTGGAGGCCATATCAGTGGATATTTTTAAGGCAGAGATTCTTGATTAGAACGGGTGTCAAGGGTTGTGGAGAGAAGGCAGGGAAATGGGGCTAGGAGGCAGAGATCGGCCATGATTGAATGGCGGAGTAGACTTGGGTTGAATAGCCTAATTCTACTCCTATAACTTGTGAATCATGCAGTCGGCCTCAGCCCTCCCTGGATAAACAACCTGGACATTTGCAATCAAGACTCAGCGTTGAGGTGATCAGCTAACCTGAGGAGAGCAGGCTACCCAATAGGCCATGGCTAATACCAGTACAACAGCAGTTCAGCTGGTCTCTGGGAGCTCATACTTTGCTGTGCATTCTGTTTAGAGGGACTGGAGTCTGCGTTGACACAGAAGATGCAGGCCAATCTAGTGCAGCCTAAATCAGGTCACGCAGCCTCTGAAGTTTTGGGGTGACAAAGTGAATCACAAGCATGACTGCAATATGACAATATGCTTTCAATCAGTTCATCCACGTCAAACACAAACTGGCAAGGGCAGCATCTTGTACCCGTGCCTTATGTGAGCCTAGTGAAGACATTTGGTTGTAAGTTATTATCACAATCATTTTTTATGCATAAGTTTTGGAAACGAAAATGTAGAAAACTTCAACTTAAACTGTAGAAAAACCGATCGCTGGCTGTCAAATTCTACAGCAAGGGATGTGAACAGTGCGACATTAATGCAACTCTTTATGTTTCTTTTACTTTGAGAAATGGCTGCAGTTTTGGCCAAAAGGTTCAGAAAGGATGTTGAGGCAACAGGGAGTGGCACAGCACTGACTCTAGGAATTTCCCTGTTCTGAGGAAATGTAAAGGATGTGGGAGACAGAGATAGTTTTTATTCCAATGGGAAATTTCTTTATGATACGATATGATAAAACTTTGTTTATCCCAGGAGGGAAATTGATCTGCCAACAGTTGGAAAAAGACAATGTACATGAAACATGAAATGAAACTGTCCAGCGGAAAGGATTAGGGATGTGCAAAGATTGGGGAGGGGGAGGGGAGTCAGTCTACCCCACGACAGAAGGGGGAGGAGTTGTACAGTTTGATAGCCACAGGGAAGGATCTCCTGTGGCGTTCTGCCCTGCATCTTGGTGGAACCAGTCTGTTACTGAAGGTACTCCTCAGGTTGACCAGTGTGTCATGGAGGGGGTGAGCTCTACAGTTTGAGGAGCATCCTACCCTCCAAGACCACCTCCCAAGAATCCATCTCCGCCCCCAGGATGGAGCCAGCCATCCTGATGAGTTTGTTCATCCTATTGGCGTCCGCAACCTTCGCCCTGCTGCCCCAGCACGTGGCTGCGTAGAAGATGGCACTGGCTACCACCGATTGGTAGAACATCTGCAGCATCTTACTGCAGACGTTGAAGGAGTGGAGCTTTCTCAAAAAGTACAGGCGGCTCTGTCCCTTCTTCTACAGGGCCTCAGCATTCCTGGACCAGTCCAGTTTACTGTCCAGGTACACTCCCAGGTATTTGTATTCCCTGGTAAACTGCACATTCACACCATTGATGGGGACAGGGGACAGGGGTCTTCCTCTCCTCCTAAAGTCCACCACTAACTCCTTAGTCTTGTCGGTGTTGAGCTGCAGGTGATTCAGCCCACACCACTCAACAAAGTCCCTCCCCTCACTGATGCAGCCCACAATTGCAGAATCATCTGATGACTTCTATAGGTGGCAGGAGTCTGACTTATATCTGAAATTCGAGGTGTAGATGGTGAACAGGAAGGGAGAGCGAGGACCGTCCCCTGTGGGGCCCCTGTGCTGCTCTTCACCATGTCCGAGACACAGTTCTGTAGCCAGACATATTGTGGTCGTCCAGTCAGGTAGTTGGTGATCCAGGACACCAGTGGAGCATCCACCCACATCTTTGTCAGTTTGCTCCCTAGCGGTCGGTGCAGGCGGGATCATGTTAAAAGCACTGGAGAAGTAAAAACACATGATTCTCACAATGCTTCCCAGCTTATCCAGGAATGATGGAGCAGGTGGATGATGGTATCCTCAACCCCCATCTATGTTTGGTAAGTGATACAGGCATTTACCCATTTAATACAGGCATTTAAAACCATAAAAGGATGGAAGAGAATAGATAGACATAATAGATTTAGCAGCGACTGAGAGGGTCCTGGCGCGGGCATTATCTATACCTTCTTTCTCCCTTGTGTGCCTCAACTACTCTCTGGGATAACAAGTTACAGACTCTTGCTATTCAATTGCTAAAGAGAAATGGGAAATTGTAAATATTTGCACGGTGCACTAATGTATTAAATGTCATGCTCAGTGAATGCAAGCGTCCTCTGACTGCTTAAGTCAGCCAACACTGTGACCCTGTCAAATGCCCAGTTGATGACTAAACCCACAAATATGTTTATTGTTGCTCTCAACATTGCAAAATTCCAGCTGCACTCTGCAGAGCCAGGAAGCAAAGAACCGGTAAAATCCCAGAATGAAAAGATTCAATGAGAAGCCGCACAATTAATTTTCTGTTCAATTAAACAAGTAGTTAATGAGCAATCCGCCTCATTATTGCTAGTATCAATCAAAGTGAAAAATACTCCCCCTGTTGCCCTGGTAAACTGGAATCAACAAATATCTAAACCTGTGGTACCTTGCAGTCCAAAATAGTAGTTACAACTTAAAGTATTTGGAAATGAAAACATCAAGGGTTTTATTTGAGACACAATAAATTGCAGATGCTGGAATCTTGAGCAAAACACAAAGTGCTGGTGTCATTCAGCAGTTCAGGCAGCATCTGTGGAGGGAATGGATAGGTGATGTATCAGATCAGAGCCCTTTGTTGATCAATTTGGTTGATCTTGTAGCGGGTGCGTGGAAAGCCCAGAATGAAGGCGAGGAGCCAGGTGAATTCTGTAAAGGCTTTAATTAATACACCACATTATTCTCTGCTTCAGTGGGAGACAGAAGACCAACTGCCACTAAGAGCCCCTGCTCTTATACTTGTAGCTGGGCCCCGCGCCCGGACCAGTCCATCAAGTGCCGAGGGGGGTGAACCAGGGAGTAGCCTACTTCTCAGGAACCGCCACAGGACCCCCCCGCTCCCCCAAGACCCGGAGGCATGAAACGGACAGGGGGACGTACGATACGAGCAGCCCGTGTGCGCACCACGGCAGGTGCAGGAACCGGAGACACACTGCCAGGTGAAGGTGGTGGCGCGAGCGCATGTGGAAGGGGCCGGTACGGAGGGCGACCACAAGGGCGAGGCCGCGCAAGTAGCACCGGTTGGCTGATGTCCACATGTGCCGGTTTCAGCCGCGCAACGGAAACACGACGACCCCCCCATATCCAAAACCGATGTGGAAGGGCCACGCTCGAGGACCTTGAATGGTCCTTCTTACGGCCGCTGAAGATGCGACCGATGCACGTCCCGACGCAGGAAAACAAACGGGCAGTCCTGGAGAGCGGAAGGAACGTGCGGCCTACACGAACGGTGGCGAGACGTCGGCACCGGTGCCAGCTTGCCCACCGTGTCTCAAAGCTGTTGCAGGGCGGCTGATGTCTGCTCAGCCTGGCCCTGTGCTGATGGTATGAACTCACCGGGCACTGTCGGCAAGGTCCCTCACACCAACTCAGCTGAGGAGGCGGCCAAGTCCTCTTTGGGCACGGTGCGGACACCCAGCAAAACCCACGGCAATGCGTCGACGCAGTCCGGGTCCTTGAGCCGAGCCTTCAGGGCATACGTGAGTTGCCGGTGGAAACGCTCCACCAGGCCGTTCGCCTGTGGATGATACGCTGTGGTGCGGTGCAGGGTAACCCCGAGGAGGCGGGCCATGGCCGACCACAGTTCAGATGTGAATCTGTGTTCATTGCTACATTTTTATCCTCAGCCACACTAAGTTTGGAACATTTACTTTTCAACCAATTGTTTGAATCACAACCTAGTGGGAATAAAGATACACAAAAATGCTGGAGAAACTCAGCGGGTGCAGCAGCATCTATGGAGCGAAGGAAATAGGTAACGTTTCGCGCCGAAACCCTTCTTCAGACTGATAGGTGGTGGCGGGGAGAAGGAAGGAAAAAGGAGGAGGAGGAGCCCAAGGGCTGGGGGATGGGAGGAGACAGCCCAAGGGCTGAGGAAGGGGAGGAGACAGCAAGGGCTAACAAAATTGGGCGAATTCAATGTTCATAAAACCTGCCCATCTTCAGTATATAACCTTTCATCTTGCTGCTTAAACCAATACAACAACAACTAACATTCGCGTCCCAAATTGCTTCATTTCGGTGATGTCAAGCAGAATACGATGCACATCAGGAGGTTTTAGGAATGATGAGTCAAAGCATTGCAAATGATTAAGTTTAAAGCAGCAACTAATGGGGAAGAGATTGCACAGAGCTGCATACCCTGGGATTAAATTAGATAAAGAAAATATCTAATCAAAGTTTTCAGAATATTATGGAAAGCTTTGACGTTTGATTGAGAGAAAAAAAATCTGATTGAAGATACTAAGATTAGAAGACAAAATCTAAAAATTAGATTCATATCTTGAAAAGTGAATCTAGAAAACAGTTTTGGACAGAGGGCAAAAGTTTAGGGAGGTCTACTCTGGTAAACTCAATTGATATTAGGTCAATTGTACTTTAAAATTCATTGCTTTGTATTAAACAAAGGTAATTCAGGCAAAGAGGAAATCTCAGCTGTTACCTTGCTGAATGGTAGAACAAACCTGTGCCTATATCCAGAGCTTATAACAGGACAGATCGAGCCCCAATGACCGAGCAATGAAAATTGGCAACATAAAGGCAGCAAATTTCTTAATTTTAATCTACATGAAAAGACTTTGAACAAAAATTATATCCACATAAATGATGGCAAATGATGACAGAATTAAAGATTGCCTGTTTAAAATCATCTCTCTCTCCCTGTCACTTTCTCTCGCTCTCTGCCATAGCCTTCAATCCAACAACCCAGCATAAACTCTGTACTTTTCTAGCTCTCTGAATTTCATCCTTCCACTATTGTCAGCAGTGCCTAATGGATGTCAAAGCCTAACACTGCAGAATTCCTTCCCTACATTACTCCATCTCTTCCCCTTTTTGGACAATCCATCTTTAGTTTTTAGTTTAGAGAGTGCACACCGACCAGCAATCCCCGCACATTAACACTAGGGACAATTTTACATTTATTCCAACATCATTTGATAATTGCTCCACTGATCACTCTGGGGTTGGTTTATTTCACGAAATATTCAGTATGGGTGGAAGTATTTTAAAATTGTTTTGTAATGGAGTGGCAAGTGTCCTGTTGTTACTGGCATCGTGGGCTAATTTACAAGATTAAAGGTGAATTTTACAGCCGGGAAACAGACTATTTCAACTCAATCTGTCCAACCTGTCCACTCACACTTCAACCTCATCTTCTCGTATCAACAGAGCTTCTATTACTTTCTCCCTCCTGGGTTTATCCAGATAAACCATAAGTACATCTGCCCTACTCATCTTAGCCACTCTACTCTCCACAGCATGGAGACAGTGTCAAGGAAGTACAGATGTTTGGAAGATGTATTATCAATCTCCCTGCCTTCATTCCTTCATGTCTGAGCTGATTTATGTGCAAGAGAAAGTAGGTCATTCAGTCTGTGCCGATTCTTTCCACAGTTCCTCCTGTGTATGAGAACAGTGAGCCAGCCATCTCTAGTGCAAGAAAGCACCAGGGAGTTCTGATGAGGCACCTGTCTTGCAGTTCAGTGAGTTTGCTAAATTTATATACCATAGACTTATTAAAGTTTGTTAAATAACAAACTAAAGCGCTGGAGTTCAAAAAGGAATACATACAAATTAATTTTACAATGTCTCGACCTAGTGATTGGTAAGCCACAAATGCACCAGTCACAATTTTAGTGGCTCAAAAGTCACGAGTGTTTAATTGTCATATACACTGACAACAAAACAATGAAATACGTACTTGCTGCAGCATAACAAGCCTTTAAATGCATCACAGATAATATATAATAATCAAAAAAATCAATAAATTTATAGCCATAATACTAGTGCAAAAACCTGTCATCCTTAGTGCAACCAAAGACAGTCCATAGAAGATCATAGTTGAGGTTAATGTTGTGCAATGTTCACGAGCCAGTGTTCAAGATGGTTGTAAGTGAAAGAAGCTATTATTGAATATGGCGATCACGCACACTCGTATACTCAAGCTCTGCCAGATCAAAGTCAAGCATCACTTTTATTCCCCCTTCTTCCTCTTTCTGCCTCTTCCTAATATTTGTATCAGTCCTGAGAAATACATTGGGGTGCATCGATCCATTCAAGTCTCTTTGTAAATGTAACATGTTAAGGTTATCAAAGCTTTACAGCCCGCAATGGAAGATCTCTGTAGTTTATGATATAATTGATATGGTAACAAAATATAATATCATGCCTGTTATTTTTTTTCCATTGTAACCTCTCAAAAGGAACTGTTCAGTTTGCAGAGATGCATAGAAAGGCCCATTCATGTGGTTTATGCAGCAATTTCTGAGGTGTTCAACTAGTTCTGTTTTCATTTTCCAATGTGCAGCAATTTCTAAGGTGCTGATCTAGTTAGTTAACTATTTCCAACCCATTTGGGTTTCTTAAATTTTGGCTGATCGCTGAACACCACAGTGATCCCGTTGGCAGGTCGTTCATAGAACACTATAGCCGAAGAACAGGCCAATTGGCACAAAATGCCTGTTCTGAACATGATTCCAAGGCCATCTCTTATTTACCTAAACATAATCTATATCCCTTCATTCCTTGCATATCCATATGCCTATCCAAAATTCCCTTAAATGCCACTATCAAATTTGCCTCAACCACCACCCACTACAGTGTGTTCCAGGCACTCACCACCCTCTGTGTAAAAAACTTGCCCCGCACATCTCCTTTAAAATTTGCCCCTCTCTCCTTAAAGCCATGTCCTCTAGTGCCCCTCATAATTTTATATTCTTCTATCAGGTCTATCCAGAACCTCTGCTGTTCCGGAGAAAACAATCCAAGTCTGTCCAACCTCCCACTGTAGCGAATACCCCTGAATTTGTAATACCCCTGAAATCTGGTAAACCTCCTCTGCAGCCTTTCCAAAGCCTCCACATCCTTCTTGTAATGGGGCAACCAGTTCTGAATGTAATACTTCAAATGCAGCCTAACCACAGTCTTATAAAACTGCATCATGACTTCCTGACTCTTGTACTCAATGCCCCGGCCTGTGAAAGCATCAGACCATATGCCTTCTTTACCACTCTATCTACTTGTGTTGCCACTTTCAGGGAGTTATGGACTTGGACCCAATATCCCTCTGTACATCTCTGCTGTTTAGGGTCATGTCATTCATTAGATAGTTTCCCCTGTCATTTGACCTCCCAAAGTGCAACACCTCACACACATCTGATTTCTCATGAAAACAGATCTCTGCAACAAAAGGAGGTATCCAAACTCCTCTGCACTTAAAGTCAAAGATTAGTGGCATTTTTGTACAGGAAATGGAGTATTATTTATGTATGTAAATTTTACGTTGACACATAAATTAAAAATCCACACACAATCAGCTTATAACAACTATTTGGAAAGCCTGATCTTTGACCTCTGTAGGTCTGATTAATGGATGTTAGAACACAATATGTTTAGGTCAGATATCCTGTGTACACAGTGGGTGTAGGATAGTGGGGGGATCGCTGGTCGGCACGGACCCGGTGGGCCAAAGGGCCTGTTTCTGCGCTGCGCTCTAAACGTAACAAACAAAGCAAAAAAAAAAAATTGCTGGCAATTGGAAATAAAAACCGAAAATAGCAAAAGTACTCAGTTGGTCAGGCAGCATCTGTGGAAAGAGAACCACAGTTAATGTTTCAAGTCGAAGCCCCTTTGTCAGAGTTGGGAAGAGGAGGAAACAAGTATGTTTCAAGTTGCAGAAGGCGTGGGAGGAAGAGGGTGGAGAAAAAGGTTATCATGGTGACACAGCCAATCTCCAACCTATCATGGACATTCCCATTGTTTTCTCCGCCTCTCTCTGAAATTAAAAGCACACTGGCCTTCACACTCTTCCAATTCTGAAGAAAGGTCATCTGTCTGGAACGTTAAATTTTGGCTCTCACTCCGCTGATGCTGCATAAACTGCTGAGCATCTCCGGCTTCTTCTGTTTTTGTTTGGGACGTAATTCGTGACACTCCCTGACTAACAGTGTTGTGCAAGTCAACTCACCAACCAGGTTCAAGACAGAAGGCCCATTTCCACTCTCTCTGGAAGAACGAGGGCTGGAGAACAGATGCTGTCCTTGCCTGCAGGACCCACATCCCATTAACAAATGTAAATCGAAAACAGAACTGTGGATCTTAGTGCTTCAAAAGGAAAGAAATCCAATGATTTCCGCTTGCCAGTGTGTTTGTGAGAGCTTTAGGTAGCCTGCAGCTCGCTATGTGGACCCATTACCATAGGTCTCCCGCAGGGGCAGATACTATAGACGTTTATAATAAATCTTAATTAAACAATGCCACTTTGCAATTATATTTCCCCTTCCCGATAACATGCTGGTAAGTTAGTTGGTGACATTAAATTACCACTTAGTGCAGGTTAATGGCATAAAGAATCATAGTGGAGGTGTTGGGCATGTGGGAGAGAAAATAAATGGGTGGGCGGCGCGACCGACGTCGCAGCGGCCTCTGCAGTCTGTCTGTGTATTTTTTTTTTTTTTTGTCCTGTTGAGGGTTTAGTTTGTAGTGGGTTTTTAAATGTGTATGTGTGGGGGGTGGGTGGCAGAAACTTTTAAATCTCTTCCCTGCATGGAGACCCGACCTTTTCCTTGTCGGGTCTCCGTTGCCGTTGGGGCCTAGCGCTGTGGAGCGGCCTCGAACCGGAGCGACCTGGGGGCTGAAGTCACGGAGCCTGTGGAGCTGGGGAGCTGCGGACCTACCGCTGTGGAGTTGTGGAGCTGTGGAGCAGTGGACCTACGGACCTACGGATCTACCATCGTGGAGCTAGCCAGCTTCGGAGCGTGGAGAGCTGCGGTGGCGAGCTGCTGCGACCCGACTCAGGTGGATGGTGACACCGGGAGCTCGCGGGTCCCCGGTGGGAGACTGCTTTGCGGGGCACCGGCAACGGCGACTTCTCCCGCCCGAATTGCGGGGTTGAGAGTGACCTGGAGCGGGGCCTTACAACGCCCGGCGCGGCTGTAAATTGCCGCGGACTTGCTAGCGCCCGCCGGGGGCTCCAACATCAAGACCCGGGGCAGGGCCCTACATCGCCCGGCGTGGCTTTGAGTGGCCGCGGACTTGCTAGCGCCCGCCGGGGGCTTTGACCTCGACTTCGGGAGAGGAATGGAGAGCAGGGGAGAGACAAGTTTTGCCTTCCATCACAGTGAGGCGAACTCACTGTGATGGATGTTTATGTGAATTGAATTGTGTTGGTGTGTGTCTTGGTTCTTTCCTTGTATGGCTGCAGAAACCAAATTTCGTTTGAACCTCATGTGAGGTTCAAATGACAAATAAAAGGTATTGTATTGTATTGTATTGAAAGTAAAGAGGGATGAATGGAATTGTAAATGAATCCCAGCGAGCCATGACCATGTCACAACATTAGGCCTCGCTCGCCCTCCGTGGAACCGGGAACCTGCCCGTGGAGGGGGAAACTGGAGAGGAGGAGGGACGGAGACAGCGGTGGACACTGGACAAAGAACCAGTGGGTCTTACCTTCTGCTCCCTGAAGAACAAGGGCTGAAGAGGGCCATGCTAGGAGAGGTACAACAGGTCACGGAACAATTGGAAAGGAGGCGACGGCTGCAACAGGCCTTCGCTGGCACAAAATGGTACCTCTTGCATATAAACTCAGTGGGCTGTTCTGCTCATTATTTACTTACCAGGAGATTGTGCTTATGTATGGCGTTAGTCTTGCTGAGCTGTTTGCAAACAGATATTTCACTGCACTTTGGTACATGTGATAATATAGAACCATTGAATTTCTTCTCCCTTGTGAGCTGGCACGGACTTAATGGGCCAAATAATCTCTTTGTGTGAAGTTATATTAACAAAATTAAGTTATTGTGGTAAGGCTTTGCAAGGGGTTTTTCAGGGTCATTATAAAGTGTAACTCAGTAAAGGTTACCAAAACCATTAAAGAGGTAGAACTGATAAAGAAAGTTGAACATTTTTCTGAGGCAATTCTAGAGTTTACCTCTGACAGCTGAAAGGCCCAGTTGCCAATGGCAAAGGAAGGAAGTCAGATACAAGCCCAAGGCCCAAAACTGGGGGAGTCCTGAAGGATTGTAGGTCAAAATGACACGATAACTGACTGGCTGCAAGCCAATGACAGGGAGGGAGAGAAACACTAATAAAGCACCCATTCACTTCCAGAACTCTGTGGCACTGTAGCTTGGAGCAGTCTATCCTCAAACAATTCCTCAACAAGAAGAGGTGAGGAGAAAAAGAAGCTGGAAACTTCAAAATAGAACTGGTTTATGTATCCTGCATTATCACTGGGTCTAAATCCTAGAACCCCCTCCCCGATAGCGTTGTGGGAATATCTTTACCAGAAATGGTTCAAGACGATAGTTTGCAAGAGAAATGGAGGATGATCAATAAATGATGGCCATGCCAATTCAGCCATATGCCACAAGTTGATAAAAAAAGTCAACGTCTGAACATTCAGTGTTTCCACCACAAGTGTACAGTGACTGCAGTCCACAATTACGCTACATTTACCTCTCAAGTCTACTCTGGCAGCATCTCCCAACGTATCACCACCATTCCAAGGGGCAGTAGTAATCTACAACATAGCCACCTCCCGGTTTCCCTCCAATTCGCACACCATCCTGACTTGGAAATATATCAACGCTCCCTCACTGCCCGCATCCCACAGATACCGACAAAATAATAATAAACTGTCTCACTACGTTGTCGTGAGAACGGCTTGCAGTATTTTGCTGAATGTACATTGTTCACTGTTTTACAACAGGGACTAAACTTTTAGAAATACATCAGTAATGTACCTAAAAATATGACTGCCCTACTTTAGATCTAGGCAGAAAATATGAAGTAATTCCAGTTTGGCCATGGAAATGCTGTCTTGTCAAAACGACAGCTAAAAGAACACACCAATGCCTCTTTTCCTCAGGAGATTTAGGAAATTCGGCATATCTCCAACAACTCATTACAAACTTCTACAGATGCACCATTGAAGGTATACTGTCTAGTTGCATCACAGCTTGGTCTGGGAACAGTTCTGCCCAAGACGACAAGTAATAGCAGAGAGTTGTAGATGTAGCTCAGTGCATCACACAGACCTGACTCCCCACCATTGACTTCGTCTACTCTTCATGCTGCTTCTGGAAAGCAGCCAACATAATCAAGGATATTCCTTCTTCTCCCCGTTTCCATCAGGCAGAAAGTACAGAAGTTTGAAAGCACACATCACCAGACTCAGGAACGGCTTCTACCTCTCTGTTATCAGGCTTCTGAACAGCCCTTCCATAAGCTAAGGCACAGTCCTAATTCTCCAACCTACCACATTATGGACTCTGGATTTTTTTCTGTGGAACTGTCACACTAAAATGCTGAGAAACTATAGGTCAAAGGTCAAAGGTCAAAAACTTTATTTGCCATTTGTGCTTACACACATAGGAACTCTTGTGCGGTTGTTCAGAGAGTCAAGTCAAGTCAAATTAAAAAGACACACAGAAAGACACATAATCTATAAAAACATATACTTCTCTAGAAATAGAAAAGAAAGTGCCTAAAACCCTATATAAAGGGGAAAGTGAGAGCATTGTAAATTGCACAAACCCTATATAAAAGTGTCGATTGCATTGTAAATTGCACAGGCCCAGGAGACAATATAATATGATATAATATGATATGCTATGAGGTAGATCAGGACATCAGTTCATTTTGTTTTGGCCAAGAGTCTCACTGTGGCAGGGAAGAAGCTCTTAAAAAAGCGTGTTCTGTTTGTGGCGATGCTGTCCGCTCGTCTGTGCCTGAGGTTGTATGTGCAGTTTTTGTGTTTGAGCAGGGAGTGAGCTGGATGTAGTGTGTCTCTGATGATTCTCTCTGCTCTTTTTTGACAGCGCTGTGTGTAGATTGTGTCCATGGAGGGGAGTTCCGTTCTGATAATCCTCTCTGCAGTCTTTATGACTCTTTGCAGAGCATTCCTCTCTGTCTGTGTGGTGTTTCCATACCACACCGTGATGCCTGTGGTGAGGATGCTCTCTATCAGTCCTTTGTAGACCTGGGATTTATATTCTGCACTCTGGTGTTTTTCTCTTTGCTCTGCCTTTTGAACTTGTGGTAGGCTTGATTGTATTCTTGTATAGTATTACCTGACTTGATTAGAAAGCATGCAAACAAAAGCTTTGCATCGTATCTCGGTACTCGTGACAATAATAAACCAAAACCTAAGCATGTGGTCTTTAGCTTGGACACGAGAGGTCAGGTCATTGTGAGGCCAATGCCATCTTTCGGACTTGCTTCAAGCAACCTTAACAGAACAGCAGAGGATCTTGGGGGAACATTCAAAGCAGACTGCTTGTTTCATCTTTAAAATAAGCAAATGACCTAGCAGGATATCAAAGTGCTTTTCCACATTTTATATCTTTTGAAGGTATGGGTTCTATACAGCATTTAAATTTGTAAATCAGAAAAGGTGAACTAAATAAAGGAGGGAAGCAATTCATGATAATTGATCTATCCAAAAGCACTAATTAGTCCCCAAGGGGTAATGGTCTATTTAACCATTACTGTAGGTCATCACCAATAAATATTGATATTTATTTATTCAAATGAGTTCAGTGATCCCAATGTGAGAATACTGTTTCCATATTTGTTCACAAATTCCATCTGCACCTGCATCAGCCTCCGGTTAATCTGTCACTCAGAACAATTCTCAATCTTGGTTTTGTAAAATTTAATACTGTATAAATATACAAGGATGTAACACAACGCCGTGACATGACACTCAATTATCCACTGTGGCAACTGCTAGAAGTAATATTGGGCCATATTTATCTATCCCTACTCTCTACAGCCCACAATTGGGGGTATGAACAGCGGGAGATGTTGGAGAGTGAGTGGGAAATAATCAATTGAAGGTTTATAGGTATAACAACCTTGTCCTGGCAAGCTAGAGGTGAACGTAGCACACTGTAAAAGACACAAAAGACATTAGAAGATGTTTTAAAATGTATATAGCATATTTCATGCATTGCAAGGCTCTTTACAGCCAATTAATCGAGGTCAATGCCATGGTGCAGGAAATGCAGCAGCCAACTTGCACACAGTAAACTCTCACAAGCAGCAATGTGATGATATCATATCATCTGTTTACAGAAATGTTAGTTAAGGGTTAAATACTGGCCAAGTCAGAGCACATTGCTGTTCTGCACTGATAAACCAAAATTGGTAACAACCTCCCAAGGCTGGGAAGAGAAAGTTCACTCTAGATTCAGCTCTAAGCTTCCAGCTGGAGCCTCTGAACTGTGGGTGAAAGCTTGGGACAGAGGGGAGGAAGACATGATGCCTCCCTGGGTAGATTTGCAACCAATGTTGGCTAACTTGACCCACCCAGCGATGGCATGGAACTGCAGGGTCCATGAAACTCTGTGGGGAGCAGCCTATATTACCTAGAAAACCCTCAAGATTTCCATGCACAAAGAAAAGTGGGAATGATAAAAGCAATTCTTGCAAAGGTTTAAAGTTAAACCACAAAATTGAATCACAACTATTCTACTACTGGAGTGATCACAAGTCACCCCACTCAGTCTCCTCCGGACCCATTTGTCAGTAGAGAACACCACGTGATAACTAGGAGCAGGAGTCTTGATTCACGTTCCGTTGATCAGAAAGACAGTAATAGATTTGCAACAAATATGATTGATTAATCTAACTCGCACCAACGTGGCAAAGAGGGAAATGTCTATTTGCTGACATTGCACAAAAATAATGATCAGATTAAAAGAGATTGCATGGGATTGAAGATCATAACAGTACACCTGCAACAGTTGGGACAGCAGGTAGTGTAAAAGTATTTGGCCCTGCAGTTTGCATGGGTGACACTGGCAAAGTCAACATTTATTCCCCAGTCCTAACTGCTCCGAGCTGTGGTGATGAGTCACCTTGATCAGAAAGTGCTTCAATCTTTCTGATGAAGGTGCTTGCACAGTACCTCTGGATTGGCAAGCTCCAGGATTTAGACCCAGCAACAATGAAGGGCCAGCGATATATTTCCAACTCGGGATGGTGTTTGACTTGACCTGCAGGTGGTGGTATTCCTATGCATCTGCTGCCCTTGTCTTTCCTGGTGATAGGGATTGAGGTTTAGGACACAAGTGGGGGGAGTCCCATCATTCTCTTGTGTCTTGTGGATGGTGGAGACTTTGGGGTGGCAGGAGGTAAGTTGCACACCACAGCATACATTGCATCTGACTTATCCTTGAAGCAATGGTACTTATGTGGTTCACCCAGCAGAATTTTCACAGAGATTATTGTGAAAAAGACATGGACGATTTTGTTGTTTTAATTGACAGGTAATCGAAGTAGAGATACAATTTGCTGCAATCGCAAGCAAAGAACAAGTTGCTGGAGGAACTCATTGGAGCCAAAGGGCTGCTCGACATTTCTGGTCAAAGCCCTCCATCAGGCACACAAAGTGACCTGCGTGAATTATGTGGGGCTTTGTACCAGAACAGAACGCATATTGGAGGAGCTAAGGTCCATCTTTGCCACACACCGACTTCCTGAAGAAGTCACTGGTTCACAATTTAGATTGCAAAATGAATCATGAAGAGCAGCGGTGGAAGATCCTGCTTTGTTTCTTACCACCCAATGGGTGAGTGGCAAGGTCTATTCACTCAGTAAAGGAGGCACCCAATTATCTATGATAGGTTGACCAAACGTCACCATCATAGGGTCATGTGATACGAACAGAATTAGACCATTCAGCTCATCAAGTCTACTCCACCATTCAATCATGGCTGATCTCTCTCTCCCTCCGAACCCCGTCCTCCTTCCTTCTCCCCATAACCTCTGACACCTGTACTAATCAAGAATCTATCTATCTCTGCCTTAAAAATATCCACTGACTTGGCCTCCACAGCCTTCTGTGGCAAAGAATTCCACAGACTCACCACCCTCTGACGAAAGAAATCCCTCCTCACCTTCCTAAAGGAAAGTCCTTCAATTCTAAGGCTATGACCTCTAGTCCTAGACTCGCCCACTAGTGGAAACAGCCTCTCCACATTCACTCAATCCAAGCCTTTTACTATTCGGTACGTTTCAGAGGCCCACCCTCATTCTTCTAAACTCCAACGAGTACAGGCCCAGTGCCATCAAACGCTCATCATATGTTAACCCACTCATTCCTGGGATCATTCTTGTAAACCTCCTCTGGACCTTCTCCCAGAGGCAGCACATCCTTCCTTAAATATGGTGCCCAAAATTACTCACAATACTCCAAATGCAGCGCCTTATAGAGCCTCAGCATTACATCCCTGTTTTTGTATTCTAGCCCTCTTGATATAAATGCTAGCATTCGTGAAAATCAACGTGCAGCATTTTTTCTAAACCAAGTTATAATGCCACAATCCACAACAAGATTTATTCATGCTGAAATAGAAAGGTAATGATGCAGTTGAAATGTATTCCAATTTGGAAAGTAAAATGAAAGTGAGAAAATGGGGGCAGCACATTAGTGCAGCAGTAGAGTTGCTACCTTACAGCGCCAGAGACACAGGATTGATCCTGACTACGGGTGATGTCTGAACGGAGTTTGTACATTCTCCCTGTTTCCTCCGGGTGCTCCGGTTTCCTCCCACGCTCCACAGACATACAGGTTTGTAGGTTAATTGGCGTTCTTAAAATAGCTCTGGTAAAAGTCTGGTAAAGAGAGTAACACAATACAAACTGCACGAAGAAGAGGATAGATTTATAGGAATGAGTTTGTGCCTTTAAACCTCCCAGCAGATCAGATATCGGCAGATGGGAAACAATGAAGGTAAACTCATGTTGGAATCCTGTTGTGAAAATGGAGACACCTAACATTGACCACCATTCCTAATGAACCATGTCTGGGGGAAACAAGGACAAGAAGGTTGCCAGATTGGAGAATTTCTGAAATGAGATCAACTATTGTTGGAGAACATTATTTTCCAATGGGAGTCGAGGTGTTACTTGTGTTGAAACTGGTGATTCACTGAATATTGTTGGTTCCTCCAACACCACCTGGTGAATCCACCTCAATACGTGTGGTTAATGCTGCTGCAGCGAGAATGTAGCGTAAACTGGGGACTCTTAAATTTGTTAACCTTGCACCATTTTATTTTGTTAACAATGAAAAAAAGTAGTATGTATTATGGATGATGTAGTGTATGTAACACTGATGATGAACTAAGATTGTTACTGTAAAGTTGCCACCAGTTTCAATAGAAAGTTCAAAAGAAATTTAGCAAAGAGCTTTGTGTTCTTCATGCCTGATGTATATCAGTCTTTATCCTCTGCGATGGTCGCTGCAGGTCAGGCACCCACTGAGAAGACACACATTAGAATATTCTAGATAGACACAAAAATGCTGAAATAACTCTATGGGTCAGGCAGCATCTCTGGAGAAAAGGAATAGGTTTTGGGTTGAGACCCTTCATCAGACTGAGAGTCAGTGAGGGGAAAACTAGAGGTATGGGAAGGTACAACAAAGCAGAGCCTGCATCTAGTTTGGAAATAATCCTCAACGTGGAGTGAGATTTACATCATGCTGTGAAATGCTTTCCACATCCTCCAACTGGAAACTGAATTCCATTCACTTCGGTGATCATTTGTGTACAGCAACCCTTCTCAAATTGCATTATGATCATGATCAGATCATCTATTTTTTGTATGTTGTTTGAGGGCTAAATATCACCAAGAAGAATATAGAGAACAACCCTGTCCTTCAAAATACAGCACAGAATCTTATGCATTCCTCTGAGCGGGCAGGGGGCATCACATTGTATTGTGTCACGCTGAAAATGTGGCACCCTCTGTATACCACACTGGTGTGCCAGCGATGATATGTTATGGCACGGGTTTCTAGATTAAGAGTTGATCAATTTAGTTTAGCTTAGTTTAGTGATACAGCGTGGAAACAGGCCCTTCGGCCCACCGAGTCCATGCCGACCAGAGATCCCCGCACACTAGCACTATCCTACATACACTAGGGACAATTCACAATTATACCAAGCCAATTGATCTACAAACCTGTACGTCTTTGGAGTGTGTGAGGAAACCAGAGCTCCTGGAGAAAACCCACACGGGTCAAGGGAAGAACGTACAAACTCCATACAGACAGCACCCAGAATCAGGATGGAACCCACGTCTCCGGTGCTGTAAGACAGCAACTCTACCACTGTGCCATCGTGCCACCCCGGATGGGAGGTTTGGGATTGGAATGACAAACCAAGAGACGGATTGAGTGAGAGGACAAACTTTTCATTAATAGTTCTGAGGCCATTCACTCTAAAGCTTACGAGGGTTGAAATCCAAAAAGAGAGAAAATTATTCTTTTTCTCTTCAGCGGAGCAGAGCTTTAATAAGATATCATATGGAATCCTGCCTTCGGTTACCGGCATCCAACCAGGAAAAGGTGATATCAACTGAAGCAGTAAAGTGCAATGTTGATCCTGGGACAAAGGTTTAACTCATAATGACAGGTTGCATCAAGCTGATTTATGTTCCATTGAGTTGAGAAGGAGGATCTGACAGGTATGTTTAAAAAAACACCCATATGAACATTAAAAAGCAGGAATGTCTGCTCTGTCATTCAGTAAGATCATATTTTGAATTTTTACATCTGGTGCCACTTTCCTGCAGTAATCCCTTGTCCTCCTTAATATCCAAATCTCTCGAAACTGCCCTGAATATAGCCAGCCTGATCTTCCACAGCCCTGTAGAGGAGCAACATTCAGAATGATAAAGGGCTTTGTTAGAAATGGAGAAACGGATTCATTTGACTGGAGATTTCAGGTCAAAAGGGCACAATTTTAAAATAGCAGACTCGTCATTCGGGAATGAAATCTCTTCTCATGACCACATGGAACTCGACCCCCTGAGAAGCTGTGGCTGCTCCGGATGACGCGAGGCCTTCAGACAGACTGTCGGGTTAGGGCTCTCCCACATATGAGTCAAAAGAGATGAACAATTGTGATGCAGACCAGCCAATATACAACTGCATTGTAGAATATGCTTGAGGGCTGAATGGCCTCCTATACCTCTAGTGAGCCAAGATTTACCGGTTAATCTTGCTTCCGCTGTTAATGCTCTGGGATTTGTACCAAACAGTCACCTTTTAATCCACAGTGGCACAGTCAACATGAAACAAAAGCATAATTAATTATGGCCAGATTGCGTTTAAAACCAGCTCCACTTAATGAAAGAAAGACCCCGGTACCACAGCCAGGCCAAGCTACTGATCGCAAAGTGTTTGGAAACATTTGACGTTCAGAAGTAAGCCAGACAACGTACTGTTTTACATTAACGGTTTCACATAAACACGAGGCACTGAGATGTCTCAAATTGATTAGCAACTTGCAGATTGCCAGATATTACGTTCTGAAGCCAGCCGTGCCTTTATTGATCAGAAATAATTCACATGATGGTGTGGGCCAGTGCAAGGGATTACTGACCCATGACCTTGACCAGGAAGCTCAGCTTATTCCAACATCAGCCACCGTCTCTGTACTCTGCAACCATGGGAACTTAAATATGAACATGCACACTTAACATGTTCCGTGCCAGGTAACCAAAGCAGATCTATCTCTCTGGAGCGCCTGTGCTCATTCCACTGTATGCCCAAATAACATGGTACAACACTGAGATGAGTGGAGGGTTCAGTTATCGTTCAGGACGGGTTCCTACACTAATCGGGACACGCAGTCTGGGCTGCACGCCCAAAGCAGATGTGACCCTTGCTCCTTTAACAGTAGTGCTTCACAGAGACTCGGCGGGCTGGTACACAGTGAAACAGTTAACTAACGAGAAAATAAGCCACAGAAATAGGGCGACGCCACAAACGTCAGATTCACGGCAGACACTGAACTGTCGCTTGAGAAACAGCTAGGCAGCAGACCAGTGCTGAATTATTCACATGCCTTTACTTTCCCTCCGTTACGTAGGGCCTGCTGAAGCAGCCCAGTATTGACAGCCTCCCATGTAAAAGACCGCAGACTTCTGCATTTCATCTCAGAATGCAACATGCTAATGAAAGCCACATTACACATTTAGCCAGCCACGTTCCTTCACAGCTGCCTGCCACCGCCTCTCGCAGACCGGCACCCACCTACCTGTGGAGCAATCTTCTTCAGCAGAGATCCGTGCTGCAACCTTCCCGCTCACTCTCTCTCCTATCCTCCTTTCACATTCCTCCCCTGCCTTCACAAGCCAGTGATGTCAGCGGGTTGGGATTGTGTGACGGAACACAGCCGCCCCCTCTCACTCCATTCACACAAAGAATCTCTTCACTCTCGCCCTGCTATTTCTTGTTCTATTGCAAGCGCTCAGTCTGCCACTGAAACCACACCCCTTCCCCTTCCCTTCCCACCTCCCCTCTGTACAATAACTCTATTTTAACACCGCGGGTGTTAGACCAGCAGTGCCTAACGTTACTGGAGACTTAAGTCGTAATTCCCATCTCGCTGTGCTCCAGTCCACAGACCATCATAGAGATTAAACACTATTGCATTATATACAGTAAGAGGAGTTTCACAATGCACATGACATAGGTTGCAGTGGGAAGATGGGGTATATTTCCTTCATGAATGGTGATCTGCCATTGTTGACCCCCTCCTTAACCTGAATGTCACTGTCCGATCATCTGCTAAGGACCTAAGCCCTTGAACTCCCTCCTTAAAGCTCGAGTCTCCCTTTTCCCAACATTCCTTAAAGTCTGAAGAAGGGTCTTGATCTGACTCGTCACCTATTCCTTTTCTCCAGAGATGCTGCCTGGCCCACTGAGTTACTCCAGCATTTTGTATCGATCTTTGGTGTAAACCAGCATCTGCAGTTCCTTCCTACACATTCCTTAAAGTCTACGTCTTTGACCAAGCTTGGTCATTGGCCTTCTGAGGCTGGCAGCCACGCTAGTTTGATAAAAACACTCCTGCGAACCTCCCTCCGACGTTCGGCTACTTCAAAGGTGTAATGTAATGGAAGCTGTTGACTTTGAGGACAGGGAATGGAGCATACAGTACTCCCAACATCCACATTCACTGATCTTTGGGGAAGGAGGGGAGAAAAAAGGGACGGAGAAAGTGAAACCAAGGATACAGCCTGGATTGAAAAACTAATTCCAAAGCCTGGCATTTTGCCCACACTGAACTCGCCAAATCAAATTAAACTAAACCTAGCAACAAATCTTCAGCAAACTCAGTGTCTGACGAGCAAGACGTCTACTGCAAACTAGAATTACTTTCCAACACTGCCGCATTTCAACTTACTCCAGGTCCTGCCCACCCATCCTCTAGTAGCAAATTGATACTGACCCCACCTCTCTCCAGGGCCTCGCTCTTACCTACTTTACCTTAATATCACCGTACCAGGCTTGGTGTCAAATTTTCAAAATTGGCATGGTCGGGACTTTTTTAAAAACATTATCACAGGCACCTAATCAGTCGTGTTTAATTGCCATATGTACCAACAACAGAACAATGAAATTCTTACTTGCACCCGAATAACAGGCCTTTACAAACAATACATATAAATATTATGCAAAATGAAAATTCAGTCATTTTAACCAGCTTATATATTTTGTTGTTGCAGTGCGATTTACACATCTATTCAGCGCAAGCTCTTTCTGATGTAGAGTTGTAGAATCTTAGTGTGGAAACAGGCCCTTTAGGCCAATTTGCCCACACCGAACATGTCCCATCTATACTAGTCCCACTTGCCTGCATTTGGCCCATATCCCTCTAAATCTGTCCTATCCATGTACCTGTGTAAATGTTTCTTAAACGTTGCGATAGTACCTGCACATGTAGGTGCTCGAACAAGGATAGGAGGATCAGTGAACACTTGTCCCTGGCAGATGTCTACCAGTGTCTGCCATTCAGTTGACTGCACACCTCAGTTTCTGTTCTTAACTGTACAAAAGCACTTCAGCTACTTCCGTTAACTGGAGGACCGTTGAAAGACACAGCAAGCTGTGCGCCTGGAAGTTCCCTTTACAAAGAGTTCAGTTTCTCTGTCAGTGTGGTCTGTGGTTCTACATTTAGTTGCACAAGTTGGCAAAGGTTTGAAATTACATGCTTATCTAGGCTCAGTTTCCTTGCACATTATATCTCTCTGTGACAGTCTCACCCATTGTGGCCACTTGCATGAAAATGTATTCTTAATCAAACTTTGGTTCGAGTGGATTTGAGGGTAGATGACTAAAAGCTCAAAGAAGGGTTTTGTCTTCAGGAAGGAGTGAGGGGCAAGGATGTGGAGAGGTTTAACAAGGGGATTTCAAAGCCTTGGGCTCAATCAATTGGAGGCATGGCTACCAATGATGGGATGAAGGAGATTATGTCTGAATTGGATATGTGAAGCTACCTCAGAATTGCATGAGTTCATGTTCATGTTGTAGGAGCAGTATTGGGCCATTCGGCCCACTGAGTCTACTCCGCCATTCAATCATGGCTGATCTATCTTTCCCTCTGCAACCCCGTTCTCCTGCCTTCTCCCCATAACCTTTGATTTCTTTACTAATCAAAAACCTGTCAATCTCCACTTTAAAAATAGCTGATGACTTGGCGTCCACAGCTGTTTGTGGCTAGGAATTCCACAGATTCACCACCCTCTGACTAAAGAAATTCCACCTCATCTCCTTTATAAAGAGGGAAGTGTGCGAGAGTGATACAGCATGAGAAACAGGCCTTTTTAGCACAGTGACTGTGCCACCCAACAAGCATTTTTTTAAATACACTCCCAACACTCCCATTAATCCCCCTAGATTCTGTCAATCACCAATTTACAGGGGTCAATTAAACTTCCAACTAGCATGCCTTTGGGATGTGGGAGGAAACCAGAGCACCCAGTCAAAACCCACACGGTTGTAGGGAGAATCCTTGAAGGAGGATGCGGAGAAAGAGAATTGTGTGGCTGCAGAATTATTTGAAGACAGGTATGGGAGAACGGAATGGGAGTCTGTGTAAGTCAGTGAACACAGGGGTGTTGGGCTGACATGACTTGGGATGGGTTAGGGAATGGGAAGAAGAGTTTGGGTGAAGATAGATACAAAATGCTGGAGTAAGTCAGCGGGACAGGCACTATTTCTGGATAGAAGGAATGCATGACATTTTGGGTTGAGTCCCTTCTTCAGACTGACTTCACTCAGCCTGAAGAAGGGTCCCGACCTGAAACGTCACCCATCCCTTCTATCCAGAGATGCTGCCTGTCCCGCTGACTTACTCCAGCATTTTGTGTCTATTTTCAGATTAAACCAGTATCTGCAGTTCTTTCCTACAAGAGCTTGGGTGAGATGTAGTCATACTGCCATTCATACCATGGACTCCTTTTGTTCCCTTCAGGGCTACTTAAGTACAGTATGGGCAGAAATTTGAAAGATATGTACTCTCCAAAGAATTAGTCACATAATCTAGGCGGCCATTTCACCGTGCTGCAGGAATCAGGGGCCATGCTTTTCAGATGTTCTGCTGAACTGGGTTCCTGTCATGGCTCTCCGGTGAATGTTAAGCTACCATGGTGCTATTTTGAAGAATAGCAGTGGAATTATTTTCATTGACTAAGGTCAATGAGGTACTTCAATTCAATAATAAACCATCATTCAGGCATGTAGGTACTGGACTCAGATTTATAACAAAATGTAATGCCAAATGGAGAATTATTACCCATGGAGAAAACATACCTGAAAACCTCTACAGATGTGTCCCTCTCTTTTGTGATGCATTGTGGGATTGCAAGGGATCATGGGTATTATAGTTCAAACTCAATCCAGTTCAGTTCTGACTGCCCTAGTATTATCCTGGCAGCCCTGTGCGACTGGGGTGAGGTGTTGGTGCAGAAGAATATGGGTTGGGATGTACATGTCCCTCTATATATCAAGGCTTGTTTGGGGAAAATAAACATTATACCACCCCCCTACTCTCTATAGTCACAACTATGTCCCTCATGTTGTAGCTCAGGACATTCCTGGCTGGAGCCAAAGCTTGAAAGCTCCTAAGCTTAGCTAAATTTACATTCCCCACAATGTTGCACAGATTCATTCCATGAATACCACAGTTGCCTTGTCTTGTCTGCTTGCACATTTCCCTCTTTGCAGGTGCACTTCTTCACCCTCGCGGCACCACACAGTTTCAGATGGAATAAATGTTTGATGAATTAATTGTGCCCCAATCACTTAATTGATCCCAATACCCTCTTCCAAAGGAAGGATCTGGGTTTGTAATGATGTCCTGAACCATGGCATTGGCTCAATGGTAAAGATCGAGGGCTCAAGTTCCACTCCAGGTTGAGTCCACAATCCAGAATGTTTTAGTGCAGCATTGAGGAAATGCTGCATTATCAGAGGTGCTAGCCTTTAGATGAGACCTTACACTGAGCTCCAATCTCCAAAATGGGAGGATCCCTTTGTTCCCTCTTGAAGACCATGGACTTTAATGACCTGCCCTATATTTGTTCCCCAGTTAGAATAATTGAAACAGAACATCCAGGCATTACCATGTCCAGTTTCTGGTTTCCTACATTTCAAAAGTACTTTGTTTCCAGCAAGTAACATGGAACAAGTTGAAGTTGTGAAAAGTGATATGTAGACATAGAAACATAGAAACATAGAAATTAGGTGCAGGAGTAGGCCATTCGGCCCTTCGAGCCTGCACCGCCATTCAATATGATCATGGCTGATCATCCAACTCAGTATCCCGTACCTGCCTTCTCTCCATACCCCCTGATCCCTTTAGCCACAAGGGCCACATCTAACTACCTCTTAAATATAGCCAATGAACTGGCCTCAACTACCTTCTGTGGCAGAGAATTCCAGAGATTCACCACTCTCTGTGTGAAAAATGTTTTTCTCATCTCGGTCCTAAAAGACTTCCCCCTTCTCCTTAAACTGTGACCCCTTGTTCTGGACTTCCCCAACATCGGGAACAATCTTCCTGCATCTAGCCTGTCCAACCCCTTAAGAATTTTGTAAGTTTCTATAAGATCCCCCCTCAATCTTCTAAATTCTAGCGAGTACAAGCCGAGTCTATCCAGTCTTTCTTCATATGAAAGTCCTGACATCACAGGAATCAGTCTGGTGAACCTTCTCTGTACTCCCTCTATGGCAAGAATGTCTTTCCTCAGATTAGGAGACCAAAACTGTATGCAATACTCCAGAACATATAACTGCAATTATCTCCCTTTGGCTTTATTTCTCACAAATTGGTTTTGAATATTGGATGAAAATCTTCATTAAACGCTCCCTTGCTTCTGCCACTTTCTGCACCAGCTAAGTAAGTTCTGTTTAATGGTGTCAATCTGGTGCAGTGTGAAGACAAAGTGTGTATAGGAAGGAACTGCAGATGCTGGTTTACACTAAAGATAGACACAAAATGCTGGAGTAACTCAGCGGGACAGGCAGTATCTCTGGAGAGAAGGAATGGGTGACATTTCGGGTCAGGTCTAAAGAAGGGTCTTGACTTGAAAGATGACCCATTCCTTCACTCCAGAGATGCTGCCTGTCCCGCTGAGTTACTCCAGCATTTTGTGTCCATCTACAGTGTGAAGACTGTCCTTTCTCTAACCTTTCTCCAGACTCAGCCACATATCATGGGCTCACTGAGAGATCACCCTCTGTTTTCATGTTATTGCTGTCCGATGTATATCACATCCTTACCTCTGCTTGTTGTAATGAAATTGGTGCTCCCACTTCCCACAAAGGAAATTCAACTGCAATCTTCACTAACTCTTGCTTCATACCTAACTTTAAGTAACAAGAGCTGCAGAATTGGGAAAATCCTAACTATCAAGACTTCAGATCACCTTTTGTATGATGGGTGGACTCAACTAAAACAAGTTTGTACTTTGATCTCAATCCTTTGATTTATTTTTCCACTTTAGTACATTTAAAAAATAAGGGTCACTGCCTTCTCACGCTCATGGTTTTTAGTTTGTGCTATATTGGTTGAATCTCTTAACATTCGTTGAAATTCCAGTGACCACAAGGCATTGCATCCAATAGTTTCTGGCTAGCTTCTGTTCAAAACAAAGTATATTTATGTTGCTCAAATAAACAAGGTGCGCAATGCAGTTGAAATTTTGATTTAATGCAGCAACAATGATCCATCAGATCTGTACACAAGACCCTGCAATGTTCCTGAACTAGTCAATAAAATAACAAGCAAATGGACTGAAAACTTTCCTTTGCCTTCTGTGGCCTGGTCACTGTCCCGTGGTTAATAGGGCTAGGAAATAAATTTATAGGCTGTCAGCAAGTACATATATGAGTTACAAACTTCATAAACACATGTCCAATAGTGAGGCACTGAGAATGTGGAGTGTCTCTGATGTGACTTTCAAATGAATAGCTACATGATGCGAGGGACACTAGACTGTCTGTTTTCAGATGGAAAAGGTCAAAACAGACAGCAAAGGTTATATAAGCTCGCAAAATTTCTCATGCACAACAGCTTGGATTTGCAAAGGCCAGAAATTCATTGGTGCTGGGAGAGGACCTAAATGGTCAATGCACAGTATTGTGGGCCTTTCATTCTAAAACAACAACATCCATTGCTGCACACTGCCCCTTCCGTACTCTATGCCTCCATTCCCCAAAGAGTATCAGGGAAGTCCAGGACTGGGGTGGGGATTGGTGAAGGTGGGGCGAGTCTAAGGTTCGGGCGGAGAGGGTTGTAGTCAAGTCAAGACCTTGAGTTTGAGATGGGGATTGGATTGGAACTAGGACTGAAGGGTAGTGGGGGAGGCAGTAGAAGATCAATGACAAATAGCAGAGGCAAGGGGTAAGATTTATGAGTCAGGGTATGTTGGTGCTGTGTAGTGCCCTGAGAACAGGACAGAATTAAGGGAACATATGTCAAGCTGGAACTTCCTCAGGGACCACTCTATTAAAACATTCTGCTTTAAGACTGCCCAGTTCCAAGCACATCTCCGAGCAACAGACCAGTATTCAGGGCAATGCAGTATCAGAGCACTGCGTGAGAAACATCCACTCCATATCCGCTACATGAGCAAGTCACGTTCATGGCACTGGGAAACGTCTTTTCATTTTGCACTGTACACTGTTGCTTGCAAGATGACAATAAAGGTTGATTGATTGATTGGTGGCTCTAAAACGTCCTGACGGATTTCCAAAGTACAGTGATTTCATTGACTCAAGATATCGTTGTAATTGCAGAATAACTCTGGAACTAAATTAAATTTCATAGGTGCTGTATTGAAGGAAAAGCTCTGCATACAATTTTATTGCAATGTGTCTGAATACTCTAGAGTAGGGAAATGATGGTTAAAATTTGAATCAAAGATTGGTTACATCACATGCCAGTTCCTGTGTACTGTTCTGAGTGCCATGTTGCAAAAGGGATATGGAGGTATTGGGCAGGGTACAAGGCAGGTTTACAAGGATGATACTGGACACGCAATAGAATAAATATTGGGAAAGGATGAACAGACCTAAGAAAACAAGGCTGAAGGGTATCTTTAAAATGATGAACGGTTTTCAAAGGCTGTAAAGAGAATGTTTTCATTTGTGGGGAAGAGCGTAACTAGAGACCATCAATATAAGACAACCTGTATGAAATCCAATAGAGTATTGTGAAGAAGCCTTTACCCAAAGAGTAATGAGAGTAAAGAACTTGCTAACCATTGAGTGGGTGCAGCCAATATTATAATTCAACTCCGGGGTGGCTGCACGAATTTGAAGCTGAGGGAGAAAGTAATACAGAGCTATACAGGTGGAGGTGCAAGTGAACCACAAATACCATCATGATTTGCTTGGGATGAATGGCCTGTTTTATGTGATGTATTCCACAAATTGCTGTATAATATCCAATGAGATTATGACAAAGTCAATCTAATCATCCTTAAACCTTTTTTGGGCAAAAGCAAACTGCTGGAGGAACTCAGCCAGGCAGCATCTGTCGAGGGAGATGGACAATCAAAGTTTCCCAATGTTTTGTGAGATTAGAGATGGAACATTAACAGGACTTGCACAGAACTTTCTGTTGTTGATCTGAAACTTTTATCCTGTAACTATCACTGTACACCTCCCTGGATCTGACCTCACAGGCAGATTGGCGGTGGGGGAGGAGGGGGGTGGTTGAAGAAGGCTTTTAGCTTGCAGGCCTTCATCAGTCAGAGAATTGAGTATAGAAAAAGACACAAAGTACTGGAGTAACTCAGTGGGTCAGACAGCATCTCTGGTGAACATGGATAGGTGATGTTTTTGGTCAAGACCCTTCTTCAGATTGGTTTGTAAACCAGCTTCTGTAGTTCCTCAATTGATTTTTCAATTGAGTATAGAAGTTGGGACGTTATGTCGCAGTTGTACACGATGTTGGTGAAGCCACACTTGGAGTATCGTGTTCAGTTTTAGTCACTCTTCTACATGAAAGATGCCATTAAACTGAAAAGAGTGCAGAAATGATTTACAAGGATGTTGCCGGGGCTCGAGAGACTGATATATAAGAAGAAGTTTGGCAAACCTTGACTTTATTCCTTTGAGGCAGTGGCTGAGGGGTGATCTTATAGATGTGTATAAGAGCATGAGGGGGAATAGATATGGTGAATGCATAGACTCTGTTTCCTAGAGAACAGAGAACATAGGTTTCAGCTGAGAGCAGAAAGATTTAATGGGAACCCGAGGGGTAACCATTTTACACAGAAGATGATGGGCGATGGATGTAACAAGCAGCAAGAGGAAGTACACAAAAAAGCTGGAGAAACTCAGCGGGTGCAGCAGCATCTATGGAGCGAAGGAAAAAGGCAACATTTCGGGCCGAAACCCTT
Organism: Amblyraja radiata; assembly: GCF_010909765.2. Lineage (NCBI taxonomy): Eukaryota > Metazoa > Chordata > Chondrichthyes > Rajiformes > Rajidae > Amblyraja > Amblyraja radiata. The sequence goes on from NC_045958.1 coordinate 79,331,970, forward strand.
CTTCAAGAGGAAGCAGTTGGGCAGGTACAAGTACAACATTTAACGACATTTGGACAGGTATATGGATAGGAAAGGTTTAGAGAAATATGGACCAAATGTGTGCAAATGGGACTAGCTTGGATGGAGCATCTTGACTGGCTGGGAAGAGTTTGGCTGAAGGATTGTTTCTCTATGACTCTGTGGCCTGCTGGTAACTATAACGTTTCCCATTTTGTTTCAAGCCTGCTGCCTTTATTGCTGGCAAGGGGTATCTCTGTACAGGTCTTTTCAAACAATTAAACGTGTTTGTAATGTAATCATCATACAATTATCAATGACACTTTCATTGTCCTGATCATTTTGTACTTTTTTACACTTTTTTTTAAAACGTGAAATAGAGATCAAAAATGAACTATTTAAAAAGCTGGAAAAAAAAAAAGACTGCAGTGCACAAATAATGGGACAATTTAGCTTCTAAATACAACATAATCATTTTCTCTACCAGATATCATTAAGTTAATAAATGTACGTATTCTCTTACCCCGAGACCTTGCTCCATTGAATAGCAAAGCACTTGCCATGGTGATGTGTACCTGAACATCATCACCAGCAGCAAATGAAGTAATCTCTGAGTTGAGTCTTTTATTTCCAATATATTCGTTAAACCAGCAAGACTTCCTGCAGGTAAATGCTGTCCTAAGGATTTCTATGTTCAGGTTGTGCACTTAAGCTCGATGGAAATCTAAACAGAGCTGCTATAAGAGGCTTTATTTCACAGTGGATGAGTCTCATGTCAAACTCAATTAGTTGCCGCAAGATTACAAAGAAGTACAATATAATTCACATAAACTGGTCATTCACCCCACCTGATCCGGACAGGTATATCTATTGCACATCCATCTCTTCCTATGCCATCTCAGTCTCTCACCTATTTATTTTCCTTTCTCTTTCATTAACTCAGTTTGTTACCTTTTAAAAGCGTTGTTGTTTGCCTCAATTATTTCCTATAGTATGGAGTTTCATATTGTAGTCACAATCTGAGTGGTCAGTCTGAAGAAGGGTCTCGACCCAAAACGTCACCCATTCCTTCTCTCCAGAGATGCTGCCTGTCCCGTTGAGTTACTCCAGCATTTTGTGCCTATCTCCGGTGTAAACCAGTATCGGCTGTTCCTTCCTACACTTTAAAGGAATTTCCCCACTAGATTTATTAATGCTTTCCTGGAAGTTTTGTTCCCTGCTTTTCATCTCTCTAGAATAAACCGTTCTCTGTCCGCGGTAGCACTGTTATTAAGCTATTAGTAAGTAAGAAGAACACAAGAAACAGGGGCTGGAGTGGGACATTTGGCCCTTCATACTGTTCCTTCATTCAAAAGGATCATGGATCAGAGCCACCTTTTTCACTAACCACACATTTCCTGGAATCTCCGAGTATTTAAACATCTAGGAATCTATATTTTTAACATTCTCAGTGACTGAGCCTCCACGGGGCTCTAGGCTAGAGAAGTCCAAAGATTCACTTTCCTCTGAGTGAAGTCATTTCTTCTCATCTGTCTCCTTAATGGCTGACTACTTATTTTGAGGCAGAGGGGAAACAACATTCCTGCATCTACCCTGTCAAGTCAGTAAGAATTACGTTTGCTTCAATGAGATAAGCTCTCCTTCTTTATAACTCATGAGAACACAGGCTTGTAGAAACAAGGAACTGCAGATGCTAGTTTACAAAAAGAGAAACACAAACTGCTGGAGTAACTCAACAGGTCAGGGCTTCCCTGGGGAACATGGACGGGTGACGTTTTAGGTTGGGATCGTAATTCAGACTGTGTTCAGAACACAGGCTTATTCTTAGTAATTCGCCTCGACCCATCATCTCAAGATCTATCTGTTGAATCTTCACTGCAGTCCCTCTATTAAAATAACCAGTCCAGAGGTCACGACTGATGTGCCAAGCCTTATGTGTAAAACCAATGAGTGCACCTGTAGCATTTAAATTCAGCAAATTAAAAACATCAAAAATGTATTAATGGAGCAAAGGAAATGGCGACATTTCGGGTCGAGACCCTTCTTTAGACCTGAAACGTCTCGACCCGAAACGTTGCCTATTCCTTCGCTCCATAGATGCTGCCTCACCCGCTGAGTTTCTCCAATATTTTTGTCTACCTTCGATTTTTCCAGCATCTGCAGTTCTTTCTTAAACAAAAATGTAGTAATGATGCCCATGAAGTGAGCGGATTGTTTTTGAATTCCTCTGTCTTCATGAAAGTCCTTTTGGAGAGATTCCCAATCTGGGCTACACAGGTCAGAGATAGGACAGTGTGGCTCAGCTACTATTCCCTCTGAAATAGCCTAATAAGCCACTTAGTTGAAGGGCAATTAATGGAGTGCAATAAATCTCGGTATTCCCAATGATGCACTCATCCCATGAAAGGATAAGAAAAACTACTTGCACATTCTTAACTTTAATTCCTCTCAGGTCACCACTGAAACCCCAAATTGTCAGCTCTGACAAATTTGCCTTTGGATGTTTCCCTTCCCTCATTCCTTTTTATACAAAATGATAAACTTTGACCCTACCCACTTCTTTGTACTAACGAAGGCCGTGGCTTCTTTTCCTGTGTTAGTGCGCATTTCTTCCCTTAATAGACTGATCTCAAGCACTCAAAGGTGGAAAGCAGCGCAGCAGGCTAAATTCTTTGGCCGTGCATCCAAATGCAGCTTCTGCCTTGAATGACCAGTCATTATCAGGCTGTGGGAGGCCACCACAGGTCAAATGAAAATGTGTGGCCTCAGTGACTGAATGACTATCACACCCCACTTTAATGAGTCATTTAGAAAGGTTCTGCTCTCTCTGTCTCCCCCTCTCTCCCCCTCTCTCCCCTTTGTTAAATTGCTCTGTAAATCCCACACCATTGATTTTGGTCACCTGTTCTCATCTCTCTAATGGCTTATATTCATATTTTTTCTGCTTAAAAACTCCACGAGACAGTTTTGAAGGTCATCTTGGATTAAAGGAAGGCTCTATACAATCACAACATCGCAGATGGTCTGGCACCTTTCTTAGTTCATGCCACGAAGGTCTGACTTAGCTTGCAATATTTATTGTGTTGGAACAGCTCATTCATTAACTGAGAATTATTTATCAACATTGTCTGTACTTTTAGCACAATTAGTTATTTAAAGTAAGTTGATTGTGATCACCGGTAATATTAACTTTTGAAGAGTGGGCAAATTACTAAATAGGTTTGGTTAAAGCAAGTGGGACTTTTAATAACTTTGCTAATGTTAAAGCCACGATTCTCTCTTTTTGCTTTCTTCTGCTCAAAGCCATGTCTTTAGCTTAGTTCAGAGATACAGCGCGGAAACAGGCCCATTGGCGCACCGAGTCCACGCCACCCAGCAATTCCCCGTACACAAGCACTATACCACAAACAAGGGATAATTTATAATTTTTACCAGAGCCAATTAATCTACAAAGCAGTTGACTTGAGCATGGGAGGAAACCAGAGCACTCGGGAAAAACGCACAGTCACAGGGAGAATGTACAAACTCCGTACAGACAGCACCCGTAATCAGGATCGAACCCAGGTCTCTAGTGCTGTAAGGCAGCAACTCTACCGTGACACCTGTCCTCGGAACAGAAATTAATTCTCTATTACTAAATATGTGATAAAGGAATTGAATTCTGCTTCTGACATTCTATCAGAGTGGATGAAGCCAAATGTCAATACATTATTATACATCCATTTAGTGCATGCCATGGTGGATGAATTTCCTGAACTCAAGCTTGCACCTACTAAATGAAGAGATGGGACTAAGAGAAGGAGGTCACTGCAAGATGGAAGTGTGTCTTTATTTTCCTCCTGAATGAAAAACAACAAAGGAAGTTTTGTACTAATAGAGCTATTTTCAAGTTTATTGCATGTCAATCGGTGCTGTGCAAATAAGTTCTCTTCTGATGAAAGGACAAATACCACAGTGGATGTGTACAGGACAAGTTAAACAAACAGCAAATTAAATAGTTGAGTCAATATCTTGTTATGGTGTTACTGACTGAGTGATAAACATGGGGGAGGGTGCTGATGACAGCAAAGTGGCTCAATTACAAAAATCAACATGAAAAAAATCACGTTGGTACCAGCAGGACTGGGGCAATACATTTGTGAATCATTTGCTCCTAAGGGTTTGGGTTTAAAAAAAAAGTAAAATTATGCAATTAGCAGGAAGAAGGAAGATTTAATCTAGTGTACATTCCAACTGCATTCAATGAGCATTATTTCACAACAATGCAATCTGTCCAACAGTAGTACATGGGGAGATGAGGGCACACGTTTTTTTCTCTTATGAAACAGATTTATGTGCACTCCCAACCGTAGCTCTTTGGGACAAGTCCAATGTCGCTCTCCCCCTCCTCCCCCATCCCCCTTCTCATCAGCTGAACTACAATACCTCACCTGTATTATTCTCTTCACCTCATAACATCTTCACCTCCAGCTCACTGTTCAGCTTATTTCATTTACAAGACCCATGCCTTGCACCTCTCCTCCCGAACCATGCCAATTCCTGCAGTATTGCATATAGCTCAAGATTACATGAAATGGAAACAATCCAGCTGCTTTAAGGTAAGCAAATAAACTGAAAATGCTGAAAATACTCAGAAGGGCCAGAGAATCAGAGGGGTGAGAAACAAAGATCCGTTCTAATGGCAGGTGAACAACCTAAAATGTTAACATTTCTGTGTTCACAGATGCTGTTGGACCTGCTAAGAATTTTCAATATTAACTGTTTTGTATTATATTTGGCATATGCAGTATTTTGCTTTTGTATTTAACACAAATCTGTGGACATGATGTTACACTCAAAATGAGCTGGATAAATGGAATTGCTTTTAATAAAGGATCTTCTTGGCTTAAGTAGCCTCTTTCACCATGACTTACTCCAATCAACCAAGTTTGTATTTTGGAATCAAATTTTCCCCCTTATTTTTCTCCCCTTTTTGTGCCAAACAAACTTGCATCTTCATAGCACAATCCATGACCCTGAACCTCTCAAAGGGCTTTTCCTCCTCTCTATGACTGGTGTTGGAACCAGGACAGCCAATTTGTTGTCAGCCAAAATTGCCATGTTGGAAGCCCTGCAGCGGTGAGTGGAAGGGTAACATATGTTTTTTTGACTGGTGATCCAACGTGGAATAAAACAGCTCCTTCTCTGGCTTTGCTTGTTCTCAGGAGCTGGGCAACACTACACTCTGAGTGGCCCTGAGAGACTGGTGGTGGGTCAAGGGCCTGTCCCACTTATGCGACCTTTACAGGCGACTGCCGGCACCCGATAGGTCGCCGAAATTTTCAACATGTTGAAAATTCAGCGGTGACCAGAAAGACGCTACAACTCTTTGGAGACCTCTCACGACCGTAGGAGACTTCTCACGACCATACAGCCTGTCGTAGCGTCTTTCTGGTCGCCGCTGAATTTTTAACGTTGAAAATTTTGGTGGCCTATCACGGGTGCCAGCAGTCGCCTGTAAAGGTCGCGTAAGTGGGACAGGCCATTCAGTCTCTGCTTTTGACGGTGCTTTGACAACAGTGAACAACAAGGAGTTTTAGGTGATTGACTGAGTAACCCCTGACAAAACACAGGTATGTTGCTAATTAGGACAAAGAGAGCGTCAAAAGTTACAGTCAGAAGTCAAGGGAATGGGGTTGAGAGGGCCAACTGGCCAAGGAGCATCAAGGTGGAACAACAATGTACTAATGAAATGACATCAACATAGACCAAGGAACCAAACATCAAATACAGCATGAAGGGTCCCGACCTGAAACATAACCTATCCACGTTATTCCAGCACTTTGTCTTTTTTTTGTAAACCAGCATCTGCAGTTGCTTGTGTACACATTAAATGGTGTCTATTCAGCTAATTGCAGAAACTAAAAATACAACAGAGGTAAGGAAATAGATGTGTTCAACTGTACAAAACAGAATATTACCCCACAGAATCAGATCAATTGACCCAACTGTCCTACTCTGGTATTTACTAACCACATCTGGTGCTTTGACTTCACATCTGCCTCAAATTCTTCAGTTCACATCATTCTGCCAATCTACCCTTCTGTTCCTTTATCCTTCATGTACATATCTAGCGCACCCCTACATGTAATACTGCTGTTCATCTTAACCATTCTGTACATTTTAGATCCACCTTTTTGTCACACTCTGGATAATTATGCTTTTGGTTTGGGATTTATTATTGTTTTGTGATTACTCATCCAAAGCTGTACTTAATTGTTTACAACTCCTCGCCCTTCTGTCATGGGGTAGACTGAGACTGACTCCACTCCCCCCACCCCACCCCACCCCAATCTTTGCACATCCTCCCAATCCTTTCCTCTCAACACTTTAATTTCATGTTTCATGCATTTTGTGTTTTTTATGACTGTTGGCAGTTAAATTACCCTCCTGGGATAAATATAGTTCTATCGTATCGTATCATGTCGTAACTTGGAGAGACAGAGACACTAGATGCTGGTGGCATCTGGAGCAATAAGCAAGTTGCTAGGGGAACTCGGTGTATCAGGCAGCATCTGTAGAGGGAAATGGACAGTCACCATTCCGAGTTGGAAACCTTACTTATCTATGTTTAGGCTGCTCCCAGTCTCCCTCATATTTCTTTCCAGTGGCTCCTGCTCCAACACCTCAATTTTAAAATCTTCTTCCTTGTTTTCAGTTCCCTCAAAGATATTGATCCCCACCCCTATCCTGTTCATCCTTGCAAGCTGTGCTCATCTGATTCCTGCCTCCTGCATGCTCCTAATTTTTATTAACTCAAATGTCAGTGGGCTGCCTTGAGTGGACAAGCCCTATGGTCTAGAATTCCCTCAAACTCCTCTGCTTCTCCAGCCTTCTCTCTTCTGAGACTCACGTTAAAACCCATTCTTTTTTTAAACCGACTTTGAAAAATCGGATCTAATATTCCTCTCTGCAGCTCACAATCAAATTCTGACACAAAACATCTGGTAAGAGCCTTGTACTATTTCATTGCGTTAGTGATGCTCTAATCAAGTCATGGCAAGTCAGGTCGAGTTTGTCACATGTACAAGTACAGTGATGCACAGATACAATGAAAATCTTGCCTGCAGCAGCATCACAGGAAAATAGACTAAAGAGGCTGTCCCACTTGGACGACCTAATCCACGAGTTTAGAAGACCCTAGAGTTGAAAAAAATGTCAAGGTCGTGTTGACTCGCCGAAGTAAAAGACCTCCCACGACCATGTCTACGACCTCCTACGACTATGTCTACGACCTCCTATGACTATGTCTACGACCTCCTACGACCCCCTCGACCTCAGTCTTCCACACCTGAGATCAACTACGACTAGCTACGAGTGAAAATTATCACATGATAAAATTATGTCATGTTTGCATTTTTTCTCTCGGGCCAGTTACCAACCTACGACTACCATCACGACCTACTACGACCTACCTATGACCTATCTACGAGTAAAAAGTATTGATTTTTTCCATGCCGACTTTTTTTTACTCATGGGCATTTTTTTATTAGGCTGGAAAAAACGCCGCAACCTATTTGAGGCCACAAGTACGAGGAGACCACTCACGAGCATGAGGAAGAGTGACCTACGACCTCCTACGACCATGTTGCGAGCATGAGTCAAGGGCAAACTTGGCAGAGGTCGCCAATTATGTCGTGAAAGTGGGACAAGGGCTTTAGTTTTCAGGGGTACAGGAAAAAATGACGGGGGAAATGTGACAGATGAAATTGTCCTACTGGCAGCTGACATGGACTTGATGGGCTGAATGGCCTCCTCCTATGACATATAAGAAATATGTTAGTTACTTTTTAAATTACTACATGGTTGCATTTAAGGTGACCATGTTTCGTAGATACCTCTGCTTTGGATCTGTACTTTCTTGTTATGTTACAGCTCAGATTATCAAGCCAAATCTTTCCCCAATTAAAAACAAAATATGCTGGAAACACTCAGCAGACCAATCAACAATCATGTTGAAAAATCTTCACGAGTCTTCCCTTGCTTACCTGCCGTTAGCGAGTCTTCCCGAGTACCTGCCATTAGCGCTAAGATACGTCCCCGAGCTCCGACATACCCGCTACGTTCATTCTCCGTGCTTACCACGAGTTTGATGTTTTAAAAACTCGGGAGAGCTCTTGGAATGAACTCGTACCGTGGGACAGGGCTTTTAAGAGGACAGATAGAGACAAAAAGACAGAAGGGCGAAGAAAGCAAATTCGAACACACTGATTGTTATCTTTTTAACACACTGGTTGCAATATGTCTAGAAAGCTGGTCTGTGTGTACAGCCTACGGCTCAGTACTCTACAGGGGCAGCATGATGGCGCAGTGGTAGAGTTGCTGCCTTACAGGACTTGCAGCGCCGGAGACCCGGGTTCAATCCCGATTCCGGGTGCTGTCTGTACGGAGTTTGTACGTTCTCCCCGTGACCGTGTTGGTTTTCGCCAAGATCTTCGGTTTCCTCCGAAACGCCAAAGACGTACAGGTGTGTAGATTAAATGGCTTGGTATAAATGTAAATTATCCCCAGTGTGTGTAGGATGGTGTTAGTGTGCGGGGAATGCTGGTCGGTACGGACTCGGTGGGCCGAAGGGCCAGTTTCCGTGCTGTATATCTAAACTAAAAAGCACGGTTTGAAGTACTGACTTCGCTGCATGGAGAAATGGCATGATATGTTGTTTCGGTGATTTAAAATAAAAAAGCAGATTAGATAGACTGATGCACACCAATTCCCACAAACTTTTCATTGCTGTTTCCACCCAATTCTCCTGTATGTATGGAGACTGGAAGAGTACTCCCTGCCTGGTCCCATGAGTTACACTGACCTCATACAAAGTCATCCAACACTGAATGATAGTGAAGGAGAAATAAACTGGGTCAGGCCCATTTATGGCCACAACTCAAGTGTACAACATCCTGCCAAAATGCAAAGTCCCAGTACATTCAATCAAAATGTTTAATGGTTAAAAATTATTGCATTTATTTTGCCTGTCAAACAGCCATGGGATAACACAGACTGCTTTGAGGCCAGTTAGGTATTGTTGAAATGCAGCAATTGATGCCTGCACAGCTGTAGGGCAGCAGACTGCCATTTTGGTTCCCAGAACAAACAAAGGTTATGCCCAAAGATTATAGAGGAGCAAGATAGACCACTCCTCGAAAAACGCGTAGTATGACGTGTGTGATTGTCGACGCCATTTTATTGAGCATTTTATTGGGCTGTCATGGCGTCCTCATTTAAATCTTCATCTCACTGCTCCGCTATCAATTGTTCTAATCGTAAATCTAAACGACCAGACCTGTCATTCTTTAGGTTCCCCGATAAAAAAGAAAGGAAAGAAAATATTATTATTATTTTTTGTCGATATTCTGTCGTGAAAATGTTATTTTCTGTTCTCCCATCAACGGCCATTGTGAAACTAGGTTTGTCGGTAGATTAGAAAGTAGACTTATTTTTAATAGATCTTTACTTACCACTATAATAAAGACAATTTTAACACTTCTGTACGTTTTTGGTTTTGTTCTTGTAAGGGATTGGTCTCCAAAATATGGCCCGCGGGACACATTAGGCTCAGTGACCACGAGATTTTTCGAGCTCAGATTCAAGTCCGAGAACGCGGCGGCTGTTACCCGTTATAGCCCTCGAATTGTCGAGACATCACAAGCAAAGATCACAAGCCCGCCGTGAAGAAGGGTGCAATCAAAGATTATACAACTCTGCTCTATCATCTTTGGGTGCAATGGTGGGCCGTGGCGTGCGGCGGCGGCGGCGGCGGTTGCAATCAAAGATACTAGAGGAGCTCTGCTCTATAATCTTTGGTCGGAATGGGACGGCTGAACGTTATAACATGCTATTGTTCCACCCTCCCTCTCCCCATTCTCCCTCTCCCCCCTTCTCCCTCTTCCCCCTTCTCCCCTTCTCCCTCTCCCCTCTCGATCCCTCTCCCCTCTCGATCCCTCTCCCCTCTCGATCCCTCTCCCTTCTCTCGATCCCTCTCCCCTCTCTTCTCTCGATCCCTCTCTCCCCTCTCTTCTCTCGATCCCTCTCTCCCCTCTCTTCTCTCGAATCTCTCTCTCCCTCTCTTCTCTCGATCTCTCTCTCTCTCCCTCCCTTACGCTTAAAGAAATGGCGGCCGTGACGTTTCGTCACGTACTACACGTCAGTCCATTGGATTTCGGAGGAGTGGTCTATCTTGCTCTGCTATAAGATCTTTGGTTATGCCTACTCATGCAATTCCCTTCCTCGAATCTCAGAGAGGAATAATGTACAAAACACTTCCACTGCAAGTAGCATGTCCTCATTGACATCTCCCAACTGCTGCAGTCAGAACACACCTTTCCTTCATGCTTTAACTAAAATCAGCCGATCATATCGTTGTACCCTAACACCACCGCATGTGGGCTTTTTCAATAATTTGGTATTCCACAGTTTACATCCCAGTGATTTGAGTTATTTATTCAAGAGTTCATTCAATAAATCAAATTTACATTCAATAAATTAAATAGAAACATATAAAATAGGCCATTCAACCCTTCGAAACAGCACCGCCATTCAATGTGATCATGGCTGATCATCCAAAATCAGTACCCCGTTCCTGCTTTCTCCCCATATCCCTTGATTCTGTTAGCCCTAAGAGCTATATCTAACTCTCTTGAATACATCCAGTGAATTTGCCTCCACTGCCTTCTGTGGCAGCCCTACTGTGTGATTTAAGTCCAGGATTTTGTAGACCTAGTCCAGAGAATTAACTATTGTGCTCCTACACCCGGAAATATGTTAACTAATCAGTTAGTTGTGTAAAACACAAAGTGCTGGATCAACTCAGCAGGTCTGGCAGCATCTCTGGATGACATGATTACAAGCCATTTCATGTTGGGGCCTTACTTCAACCTGACTCCAGAGAGGCTGCCTGACCCGCTGAGGTACTCTGGCACTTTCTGTTCTACGCAAGATTTGAGCATCTGCAGTTCTTTGCACCTCCGGATTAGAGGAAGTTAGTGTGTTACCTGTATTAGAAGCAAATGTAAATTAAAAATCACACTGCATTGCTCGATTTCCCTCAAGGGGTGTCCGATGTTATCCTTAAAATTGTCAACCAATACATAAAAGGAGGAAACAGTATTTATCCAACACCTTTCATGATGCTAGGGTGTTAGAAAGCATTTTTAAAACCAATTTCATTATTTTAATTTAGTAAATGTGGCATGAATTCCAATCATCCCTTTCTCTTCACACTTTTCCTGAGAGTATTTCTGAGATTCCCATCAGGCAAGTGCCAGGCTATAAAAAGACTGTGCTCCTCACCTGTGCTGTGAAATTAATGTACTGCCATCCTTTCCACACTGCCATATTCATAATGAAGATAATAAGTATGTCACCAAAAGAGTGTTTTAATCTTCAAAGTTGTAACTTACATTTTGAAATAGAAAAAGCATTAGGTAGGATCTTGCTGAACCCAGTCCCTTACTGTCTGTGGTAGCTGTGTGTCCAAGCTGGGTGTGTGGGTCTTATCTCACCAGCCTTCAAACTGGTCAGGGAGCAAGTTTCCCAGCATAGCAGTGAAGTGGCCCTTTCCTAAATCGCCTTTGGTAGAAAGGCAGGGAATAGGGCTTTGCGTTCCGTAAAAGCTGGAAGTGATTTAAAATGTCTGACGTCCAGAGACATACAAAATATTAAAATTGTAAGTAGTTATTTTAATTAAAACTAAAAATATAATCAAAAAAGTTACAGTAAAATAATTACTTAAGTGACTTGCTTTTTCCCTTTCTTCCTTTTCCAGAGACCTAGAATTTCTATTGAAATCCACGGGCCTCAAACTCCACGGCAGATAAAGAACTAGCGCAGGATATGAGAGGAGATTCTCCAGCAAGATTGGGCTCTGCCTTTGGATTCTACGTGGACTCTGGCAACAGATTAGATTCAACGAATAAGGGGTAGGCCATTTAGGACTGAGATGAGGAAAAACCTTTTCACCCAGAGAGTTGTGAATCTGTGGATTTCTCTGCCGCAAAGGGCAGTGGAGGCCAGTTCACTGGATGTTTTCAAGAGAGAGTTAGATATACATTAACTCTTAGGGTTAACGGAATCAAGGGATATGGGGAGAAAGCAGAAACAGGGTACTGATCTAGGATGATCAGCCATGATCATATTGAATGGTGGTGCTGGCTCAAAGGGCAGAATGGCCTACTCCTGCACCTATTTTCTATGTTTCTATCCACAGACGTGCTGGCATTTCTTGCCCACTGAGTCCTGAGCTCTCAGCAATCTATGTTTATTTTCCAAATCTCAGTTGTGGTAGACCTTTTCCTTCTGTATTGGAGAGGTTAAGTTCAGGGTCTGTTCAAAGAGACTTCAGCACAAAATGAAGGGCGCTGTCCATGCGGGGAGCCATACTGTCACGGGGGCGATCATTCAACGGAGCTCTTAAACTGTGGTCTTACTATGTGGATATAAAAAAACATTCTGGAGAACTTTATCAGAATGCTGCCCGGATTTGGGGAGGGATTAGCTATAAGGGGAGGTTGGACAGACTTGGATTGTTTTCTCTGGAACACCGGAAGTGTACATGGGAGACCTGACAGAAGCATATAAAATGATGAGGGGCACAGACAGGGCAGATTGAACCTGCTTCCCAGGATGGAAATGGCAAAGACTAGATGGCTGGCATACCTTTAAGTTGAAAGAGGCAAATTTTAAAGGGGGTGTGCGGGACAAGTTTTTATACAAGAAGAGCTGTGAGTAGATGCTTGGAACGAATGATGCCCAGGGTGGTGATGGAGGCAGATGTGATAGTGGCATTTAAGTGGCTTTTAGATAAGCAGGTAATGGAGGATTATGGATCATGTGCAGGCAGATTGGATTAGTTTGACATGGCACCATATTTGACACTGGCATTGTGGGATGAAGGCTCTGTTCCTGGGCTGTACTTTTTTGTGTTCTAAGAGCAAGAGTGTTGGGGCCACTATAAATTGTCCATCCTTCCCCAGCACTGGGACAGACAAGTGTCACACTGCTGTTTGCACAAACTGGCTGCCAAGTTTCTTACATCAGAACAATTAAAATCATCGGCTGCAATCCAATTGCAAAGGCCCGAGGCCAGGTAAGAGTTGCATTCGTATAGCATCTTTCTTCCTTTCTTTAAAATAAATTAACATTGACAATGGAATTCCAACACCAGCATCACTGTTAATAATCAACCCAATTCCTTTAGTTACAAGGCACCATTACCTGATACAAATTAAATTATAGCTTTTACTCATAATATTGCAGTACGGATGAGAGATGCTCCCTTATAATGTGACTGCACCGCAGCAGATATGAAATTGAAATCACCCATTTTATGTCATGCATCATTAAATATTATTACATTTTCCTTTCTATTCTGTTTCATATTTAAAGTAGTAAAGTGCAGAAATGGACCATTCCACCCATTATACCTGTACTAACTCCAAAGAGCCATCAAACTCTCCTCGCTACCCACCCGTCCTATTACTACAGCCATGTAAACCCTTTCCCCTTCACTCATTTATTTAATTCCCCTTTGAAGGTTATTACTGAATCAGCTTTCCATGTCCCTTCAGGTTGCACTTTCCACATCATGAGTTTCTGTGTCGTGACAACACTCACTATCTTATCTCTGGTGCTAATTGCCTTAAGACATATGTCCTCTGGCCGGTCCTATCCCACCACTGTAAACATCTTATTTTCGAGAATTTCAAATGACAGAATTAAATCAAACATTGGCATTTGTTTTGTGATTTCCATTTCAATAATCTCCACGAGCTGGTGTCAGGTGTGTGGGGTGTGTGGGGGGTGCGTTTGTGTACACACGTGTGCGTGTTGGGAGCACTGTAGGTGTAGTTTCTTCCTTTGTAAGTTGCGATTAAAATGAACAGGAACACCAGACGTCCTTTCCTACTTTTTCATTCCCCCTCCACTCCTAAATACGTTGCAGCTTACCTAAGCAATTGTCCAAGTTATTGGAGCCTCAAGGCAGTCATGTGGGAAGGTAGAGAGATAATTAATAGCACAAAATGTTCTTGTCGTCTTGGCTCCAGTTCCTCTGGGAGGTGTTGGCACACTTTCTGGTCCTCTCACTGCCCGTCATGCTGCACTGCACCACTGTCTGTCCCTATCCTGTCCTCTTTCCAAGTTCATAACATATCTCTTTTGAATTTTATATTTTGCTGACTTCTTAAACAAAGTTCTGCACCACAATCAGATTAGCTGCAGCCCATCCTGGCTTCTGATCGACATCAACTGAAAGGAATTTTAGATTTCTTCACCATCATGGCAAGACCTCCATGCTACTTTCCTGAGCCCGCACATACCTCTTAAGATCTTTCCACCTTTGCCTTAGCCCCCCCCCCCCCCCCCCCCCCAAGAGTCTCCAAGAACCTCTGGGCCCCCAGGAATCAAAAAGGGCAACAGTCAGACTGTTCTATTGTGTGGCTGATTTGGAGGAGAATTAAATGGAGTCATTTTCAGGAATATGTTCCGATATGTTCCGACCACTGTTTTAACAATGTACACAGCACAAGCCATTATATTGATAGCTGCCCCTTTAACAAATATCAAAGGCGGAGAAGGCCATTGATCAGACAAGGAGCCAAAATGCTGCACTGAGCTTACCTAACAGACAAGTTAGTTAAAGGCAATGCAGAACTGACCTATATAGATCAGGAAGGATGGAGAATCAATGGCACATTAATGATGGATTAGCTGATGATATGAATCTGCAGCAAAAGGCCATTCAGTCCCTCCAGTTTACTCTGCTATTTAATAGCTGATGCCATTGCTGATGTGACTGTAATCTCAATTCTGCATTCTTCTTTGCAGCAGAAACCTTTCATTTCCTTGTTTATTAAAAACCTCTCTACCTCTGTCTTAGAATATTCAAAGACTTTGCTTCCACTGCTTAGAGGCATAGATTAGGTGAATAGCCACAGTCTGTTCCCTGGGAGTTGGGAGAGTCTAAAATTAGAGGGCACAGGTTTAAGATGAGAGGGGAAAGAATTAAAATGGACTTGAAGAGCACCTTCAAATGGACTTGAAGAACACAGAATACATGGAACTAGCTACCAGAGGAAATGGTAGAGGTTAGTATATTTATTACATTTAAAAGACAGGTACATAGATAGGAAATGTTGAGAAGGAAATGAGTGAAGTGCAGGGCAGTAGCATCTTGGTTGGCATGGACAAGTTTGACCAAGGAGCCCGTTTCTGTGTTGTCAAGCTGTGACTCTATGAAAGTGCTTTACAGACAAAGATGTTGAGTGAAGTCACTGTTGTGACTCAGAAACATGGCACCAGCTGGCGCACTGCAGCCCCCAAAAGCAGCATTACTTTTGTCGATGTTGATAAATGGTGTCCAGGGTACTGGGGAGATCTCCCATGCACGCCATTACACTTTAGACCCAGGACCTGGTACATCTTCCCATGCAAAGAACAGAAAAGGCGTTGGTTCCAAGATATCCTCCCGGAGACGGCACCCAACAGTGTGGCGCTCGCTCCAACCACTACTGTACCGCACATGGCTCAAACAGGCAGAGTCTGATAGTTATCTACTGTAATTACGCATCAATATATTAAACACACGGTGGCCAGCGGTGTATTACAAAGACATAATTCAGTTTAAAGTTTCAAGTGCTGTCATAATCGCACAACATGGAGATTAAGTGATTATGAGAAGAAGCAGTACACTAAGATTGAATTACTACTATCACCTGGCACTTGACCATCTAGTGTGCTTTTGTTTTTGCAACACTGCAGGAACAGTGTGGGAGATGTGAAGCAGGTGAAATGGTGATAATAGGATAATAACAAAGGTCATCTTGCAGCATTGGCTGCTAACAAAGGAACGGCTACTTTCATAATCTAACTGGAGTTACCATGTTGTGGTGCTGTGTAACTAAGCCAGTTGGAATCAACATACAATTGAGGGCATCTGTAAAACTGTACAAATAGTTGAGAAATCATGATACTTTATTTATCATTTTATTCTTGATTACTGTAACCAAGAGCATCCAGTATTGTTATCTCTCAAAATCAATAACCTCAGCAACTCTGCAGTCTATCACGGGAGACATAATTGAGAATGGCAGAAGTGATTGCAACCACAGATTCAAGGTCTCAGCCTTGCCAGTGGGCCATCCTATTGCTCATGCAGAAACAAATGCACAGCAGAAAACTATGGTGCAGAATCATGGACAATATAGCACAGGAAAGGGTAATTTAATCCACTGAAACTTGTCTGGTCTCCCTTTCTGGGTATTTACAACCAATGGCCTCATTTGATCTTTATTATAGTATCTACCTACAAAACAGCAAATGTTCTGATCCCAATCTTTTGCAAACAATTGAGTAAATGTTTTTTTTTAAATTATGAGAAGCCAAGACACAAGTGTGAGTGTAAGCCACATGGCCTTCGAGACCGTCGTAGAAAGCATTTTATCAGGATGCATCAGAGACTGGTTTAGGAACAGCTCCATCCAAGACCACAAGAAAATGCAGAGATTTGCGGACTTAACCCAGACCATCACACAAATCAACCTCCCTTCCACTGACTCCATCTACACTTCACCTTGTCTTGCCAAGGCCGCTAACATAATCAAGGACCAGTCTTCTCTGGTCACTCCCTCTTCTCATCAGGGATGAGGTAAAGACATAGGAAAATGCATAGCTCCAGATTCAGGAACATTGTCTTCTCAACTGTTATCAGGCAACTGAACTGTCTTCTCATCAGTTAGAGTGTGGTGTTGACCTCCTATCTATCTCAATGGAGACCTTTGAACTATCTTTTATTGGACTTTAATGTATATCTTGCACTAAATGTAAAAACCCTTTATCCTAAATCTGTGCACAGTGAACAGCTTGATTTGTATTCATGTATAGACTTTCCTTTGACTGGATAGCATGCAAACAAAAGCTTTTTGTTGTACCTCAGTACACGTGACTATATAAACATTCCCTCTATCCCTCCCCCACCCAAGTTGCACTAGCTTCTCATTTTCACCCGACAAACAGCTAACAATGGACTGTTTCCCTCATCATTGTTACTTTTTTGCATATCTTTCATTCATTGTTCTTTATCTCTCCACATCACCATCTATATCTCGTTTCCCTTATCCCTACCCAGTCACCCATTCCTTCTCTCCAGAGATGCTGCCTGTCCCGCTGAGTTATTCCTGCTTTTTGTGTCTATCTTCAGTTAAAACCAGCATCTGCAGGTCCATCTTGCACATAAACTAAATCAAACCATTCAAAGAGATAGTGAGATGCCACATCTCAACTGTACATTTCCACCTGATGCCAGTGTCCCTAGATTCCCATTGCATCCAAAACTCTCTCAATCTCACCCACGACTACACCCAATTTGAGCAAGAATTATTACTTCTTTTGCAGTCTGGCAGGATTGCAGATGACTTGCGTCCACTCCGGTTTTGTGGGTAGTGGGGTGCCTTATGGGGCAGATGTGGAAATTGCTGGACTCTACCACAGATGGGGCAAGAGGTGTCGAACAAACAGGTGGGTTGGTAGCTTATGAGATGGTGTGCGCCTTCTGTTACCTCTGCAGCTGTGCTCCTGATACAAGGTTCAAGATGCTCACTACCATCTTCAGACAGTTACTGTCCATCATTCCCAAGAGCAAGTAACATGACATTTTAAGGGACATAACATGACAGTGTAAAGGGTGCTACATTTTTTGGGCATTTATTCAAGGATGTGGGCATCACTTACATTCCATGGTTTCATATCTTTAATTTCAGATTGCAGAATGATAAAAATGTATGGCACAGGAAGAGGCCATTTGGCCCACCACGTGTTCCAGGTGGTCTAGCTTTAAACTAAGTGATACGGCTCAGAAATTTCCCACCAAAGCCATGCTGACCATTGATCGCTTGTTCAGATTAGTTGTAAGGTATCCCACTTACTCATCCACTCCCTACACATCAGGGGCAATTTTATACAGGCTAATTAACCTACAAACCCATACACTGTTTGTATGTGGGAAGAAACTGGAGCATCTGGGGGAAACGGTTACACTGAGAATGTGTAAACTCCTCACAGACAGCCCCTGAGGTCAGGATCAAACTCGGATCTCTGACACCGAGGGACTGCAGCTTTACCACCTTTATATAATAATTTATTTTTAATCTAAACTTGCAACTCTGGATCTATTGTCCAGG